>NC_053155.1:14376885-14547215 GCF_016835505.1 Polypterus senegalus | reverse complement strand
ATCACATGCCATCAACACAAAAAGCAGAGATTCCACTATTTCCAGCTGGAAGATCATGTACATCTGCAGCAAACACGGTCCGTAGGGAACGACAATAATTTCTAAAAGGACAGACAGCATTATGGGAATTATATTAGTGCTGTTAAGCAAGTCTACAACTGCTAAGATGCCAATGTATAAATACATTGGTGTTTGAAGACGGTGGTTCATTTTAATAACAAAAATAACCAACAGATTTCCAAACAGTGTGATAAAGTAGATTAAGGAGAGAAATGAAATGGTCAAGTTTCTTTGCTCTGGTTTGATTTCACATTGCAGCAAAAATTCCGAAACAGAATTTGAAGTGTTGCTTGTCATTGTAGGATCCATGATTCACCTGAAACAATGAAATGAAAAATGAACAAACACATCTTATTAGTTCCAGAAATTTCCTTAACTGGCTTTAACTGTCCAAACAATGCCAAACTAATCGAGCTATGGTGATCTCCAATCCCTAACCTAACTACACTAAAACAAACCCTAACTTTAAACAGAAAACACAACTGTTCCAACAGCTTGGGGTCAAACTCTGTACCTTATCCCCAAAAGAACAAATGAACAAGCTCTCCTACCCCTTTAGGTTTGTTCCTAAACTTGGACGGTCGTGTCTTCTTGGGTCTTGGCTCCTACGCAGATGAGAACAGGCCAGCCAGTCTGCTGGATGTCCCTCCTTGGAGGAATCGGATCGTCCCACGTGTGGGGCGCCAAAACTGAGGTACAAAACAAACATATTAATTAAAGAAATGTTTCCTCTATCAGGACAAGTTTGATAAAACCTCTTTGAGTCAGTAATCAGGCAAGAGAAAGCCTGTCCATTGAGTCATTTATTATCCCCTCAGCAAATGCTTGAAGAGGGAGCACTCATCACAGAAGTCTGTTACGGCATGGTCAGAATGGTCAGAGAAATATGGGCAGAGGTCTATTTTTTAGACAACTTAATTTGCATAAGAGTGTTGAATTAATGCTTACATATCATACTCTGATTGGTTTAAAGACATGAAGTGCTTTAGCATAGGGTATAGCCAGCCTAAAATAAAAATATTTCTCCTTTCTATCCTTGTTCTTCAATATCTCTTGAATTCGACTTTATTCTGTTGTGAAAACTGTATGTGTGCCAACTAGCAAATCTTAATTGGTTCATGAAAGAACATTACATAGCCCGTTTCTTGAACCATCCCACTGGAACGTTCTGCTTATGTACTTGATCATTTCAGTAGTTCTCTTCATGACATTAGAAAACAAGTTTTTATATATTTCAATATGCACAGCAAACTAAAATACCTAACTACTGTTACCTCTACCTGTGAATGATTTTCTCACACCCAGTAGTTGTGTATGTATGATTATGTGCAAAGCGTGAGACAATGTCAGTGTGACATCTTCATTTACAAGTGGAGCACTTTGTATTTGACATGTTTCAGTATAAAAATCCAAGACATATTATATTATATGGTGGCTCCCTGTGTGAAGTTTGCTTGATGTCCCTGTGTCCACACTGGTTTCATCCAGCTGCTCTATCCAGAGATGGAAACTAGCACATAGGAATCCTGTTTTGTGGTCCAACAAGTCAACATTTCAAGTAGTTTTTAGAAAAAAAACAAACAAAAAAAAAACACCATGTTCTATGGTCTAAATAGGAAAAGGATCATCCAAGCTGTTATCAGTGTCAGGTGCAAAGACATGCTGGTTAGAGGATGATTTTTGAATGTCTTTCCCTGAAACATAATAGAATAATAATGATAACAAAAAAGAAATCATTGTATTTTAATTTTTATAGAATAAGCATTTATGCTGCCACCAGATTCTGAAGAAATTATGCCATATGAAACTGTTCTGCATCCATTGATGTGATCTATGATAGGGACACTTGATCCTAGTCACAAGTATTTAATATGATGTTATCAGAAATAAATGTTGCATGTAGCATTTTGTCCGGATCCAAATTTATGTCATAAATGCAAACACTCTTTGTTGAGAATCACAAAGAAACATTGGTTAACATTGTAGTGCTTGGTAAAACAAGATGAAGTTCTAAGGAAAGCAGATTTTATTGATTTGTAAAAGGCAGAGATGCTCAAGGAGACAGGAGGGCAGTTAAATACGAAAGTGGAATTCAATGGACAGACTCATTAATAGAGCAAAAACAATCTCAAAGTCACAATACAGAAACAACATTAATAAATAAACAGAATTCCCTAAGACTTTGTGATAGACAACATGGGTTGGCTGGCATCCTGGCTGGGATGAATGGTTCCTTACCTGATGAAAGGACGTGGCTGGACGAGCATATAATGGATGGATGGAAGAGACAGCTTCCCAGGACCATTAGCTTCCCCAGTATTATAAAATATTTTTTAACAATTGAGACTGCAATTAATATGAACAAGGGTCCTTATAACTGTTATTTTTAAGATCCATAACACACAGACAGACAGAGCACTGCGTAGTAGAGAGACAAACAGGCAGAGAAGTCACTAGATATATAAATAAACAGGGAAGGCACATGTACTGAAAGAAAAAAAAAATCAACTGCTGCACTGAATAAGCTCACGCACTCTAACCCATTTGACTCTAAGTATCAGCGCAATTACAGACGCAAACCAAGTGTATGTATGTACTGAATAATATTAACAAAAAGAGCAGCTTACTACTGAAAAAGGCAAATATAGGAGTGAGTGGGGATCGAACCAGGGACTCTGGATTACACTTGGTTTGTGTCTGTACTTGCACTGTTACTTAGAGTCAGATCGGGGGTGGAGAGGGGTGTTTTAGAGCGCGTGAGCTTATTCAGTGTAGCAGGAACAACGCACATGTTGATCTTTTTTTTCTTTCACTACATGTGCCTTCCCTGTTTATTTATATATCTAGTGACTTCTCTGCCTGCCTGTCTCTCTATTATGCAGTACTTTGTCTGTCTGTGTGTTATGGATCTTAAAAATAACAGTTATAAGGACACTTGTTCATGTTAATTGCAGTCTCAATTGTTAAAAAAACATTTTAAAGGGAGCATCCCACATGAAAATATAACGATCTCATTAACTGACAGTGCATACCAATTTATAAATTTTATGTCTGTTTGAGGTTAACAAGAAATAAAAAATAACACTTTCTCCACAGGGGGGAATCAAACTCGGGTCTCTGAGGCACGGCACGTATGCTGCAGTCTGAGGCAGCAAATCTTACTGCTTAGCCATGGAAGTTGTTGTATCGTTCTTGAACCTTTTGTGAAAGTGTTTATTTGATGTTTGGACTTCATGCTTCACACATTTTATAGTTTATGCCAACATTTTGTAACATTTATTACTAAAATATGAAAACGTTTCTGTTTTAACAATGTGTTTACTCAGATTACTGTAGAAATGGAACACACATGAAATGCGTTTGTTCCAAATAACGATCTATTATTTCCACTCTAAAACTGCTTCCAGCTTGTCTTTATCAGCATATTTAGATGACAAAAGACACTGGCGGAGAGGTGTGAATGGATTTAAACGTTCCAATGAGAAAAAAAAGAGCAACCGCATACTATATGCAACCCCACAAAACATTTGGCAGACTAGTTATATTATATCTTTTCTAAAATTTAGCTACGTAGTTTTATAGAAACAAGAATAATAGTCAGAAACCGGATTGGATAGGGAAGTTTAAGTCAGCTAAGGATAAATCTTTTAGCAAAACTACTTGCAACCATCCCAATGTAGAAACTTAAACCAGAGATTCATATGGGACCGAGGAGAGTTTCACAGCAACAAAGATCAACAAACTTAGTGAAAATATCCTGTGCCAAAGAGGAGTAAATATGATGACAAATACATTGAGCTGGGCTTCACTTGTGTCAGTACCAACAACTACCCACAACCACAGCGTGTAGTGTGCAGCAAGGTGGCTTACAAATAATAGTATGAAGCCATCAATGCTAAGGAGACACCCAGAAACAAAACATCCATAACACATGCATAAACTGCAGATATATTTGTAAAAGCATCATCTCAGCTTTCATCAAGCAAATCAATGCTCTGTATGCCAGGAGATATTAACAAAAGGTCCTTGAAGTGTCACACACATGGCTAGTTATTGAGTGGCTAAATCAGGCAAGCTTCATAACACAGCTGAGCAATGAATACTTCCAGCTGCTGCAGACATGGTTGATAGAAAAGCAAAAAGAGCAATACAAATGGTGTCATTATCGAACAAATCTCATGACATGGCGGTTGCAGCACATAGACAACAGGGATAGTTTTGGTTTGCAATTGGATGAATCTATTGACATAGCAAACTTGGCCCAACTCATTGTATACAAATGTGATGGTCAGGGTGCCAGCAGCTGGCATATCCCTCTTTAACCCGGAAATATAAGTAGTCATGTCCAGGTTGAGCCAGGCAATGATTACACAGAAATTTACAATAAGAGTGGTGCGTAATGTGCCCAGAGCTTTTATTACAAACTGGACATGACCTGTTACAATAACGGGCGCTAGAACAGTATTGCATAAACATTAGTAGGAACAGTCTACAGTATATTAAATAGCAAGGGTCCTCGACCTCATTCTGCTTCTTGTCATAATTTTTTTTTTCAAAAATATTTTTTATTATTATTTTTGCAAGAAGCCTAAAGTAAAATAATAATAAAAATAAAATAAAAACGTATGACAATACAGTAAGCATAATTAATATTGCCTTAGTGTAAACCTTTGTAACAATCTGTAATACAAAATATCTGAAGAAGATATTTAGGAAAAAGTTTTTATTTTTTTACCTCATGAAATTATATCTATATCTATAATTTCATTATAGACAACATTTTTGTAAATACTCTGCCTGAGTTTGGCAACAGTTTGCCTTGTTCAGGACCATCTACAACCTTGACAACATCTGAAAAACTTCTAACTCTTGATAATGCCACATACTGTAGTTAGTTAGTAAAAATGCGCGGGGCACTATGTGTGGCTTCTCTCCAGCAATGGATTTTATGTGTGCGACCTTGAGTACCCAATCAGCACTCTCCCCAGCAAATGCGCGGGGCACTACCTGTATGTGTAGCGTCTACCCAGCAATGGATTTAATGTGCGCGGTTTCCACCTTTATTTGCTTATCATGCACGGCCGAGGCTACGCCATTCACTGTGTTGCTTATTATGCGCGGCCGAGGCTACACCATACACTGTGTGCCCAGGTTCCACCTTTATTTGCTTATCATGCACGGCCAAGGATACGCCATTCACTGTCGTGCAAATGGCCGGGGCACAGTACAGTGCACTTCACCAGAAGACACACACACACGGACACCTGGACGCACACAGGGGTTTTATTAAAGAGGATAAACAAAGTAGTATGCAAAACACAAACTGCCGTGCAGGTCTCCATCCATTACAAATAAATAAATAAATACCCCAATAAAAAAGTGTTCATTTTGAGGTTAAAAGTTAAATAAATAAATAATAAATTACTCATGAATAAAAATACAAATTCATAATAAAACAAGGATAACATCATAAGCAGAATCTATCTTTTAAAACCTGAGCCACAGTACTTCTAACTAAAACTCAATCATCTATTAAAACTGGCTCTGGTCCCTGCCACCAACAGCAGGCCTCAAGCAGGAGACCACTCCTGTTCATGGTGTGCTTAGCAGAAGTGACCTCTGCCCCTCGAGAAGCGGCCCCACACTCCCCGTGGCGCCTCATGCCCGATCACCTGTCTCCTCAATAGCACCTGCTCCATCACAACCCTGCTGTTTTCTTTTTCCTTTCTCAGTTCAACTGGAACCTTCATATTTCTCTTTCTCCATTGTTTTCTGTCTCTCCCTGTTTCCTACATGAAGGAGGACCCCAGAGTGCAAACAAGGAAATTGGCTGGACCGTGCATGTGCGCAGCTACTTCTGCCTGGAACCCGAACCCTTTATTTTTATTTCTTTAAAACTGCAGATCACCCTGGACTCCAAAAGCATCTTAGCATACCGTTATAAAGGTACACTTAAAGAGGACATATAAATTTGCTAGCTATGCCCGACTCGAGAAGACATTTTTGATATTCTTGACACTTTCACCAATGTGCATGGACTTACCTAAAATGTTTCGCTATTTGTACTGGCGGTGCAAAATCAAAGACTGGGAGTCACAGTGGTGTAGTGACACATATTCAGGCAATTCCTCCTGATGCAACATGGACACACTGCAGCATACACAAAGCACATGTCAGCTAGTCTAAAAGATGTGTTGGGCAGAACTATGAAGAAAGTGTTGTCATTTTTTTTTTTGGAGTTATGTAGCTGGAGACAGAGCTGGAGGTGACAGAGTTAAAGATGCTAAGATCTGCACATTGGGTGTGACGTGGATGGATAGGATTAGAAATGAGGGTCAGCTCAGGTTGGATGGTTGGGAGACAAAGTCAGAGAGACGCGATTGTGTCCATGTTCAGAGGAGAGATGAGGGGTAAACTGACAGAAGTGTGCTAAGGATAGAGCTGCCAGATAAGAGGAAAAGAGGAAGGCCTAAGAAAAAGTTTATTGGTGTGATGAGAGAGGACATGCAGGTGATGGGTGTAACAGAGCAAGATGCAGAGGACAAAAAGATATGGAAGAAGATGATCTGCTGTGGCAACCCCTAACTGGAGCAGCCGAAAGAAGAAGAAGAAGTATTGAGGTTAAATTATTCCTTTTTGATCATTCATTCCCCCTTTCAGACTGCTTACATGACACCAAGTGGTTCTCGTGTTTAGGTTACCTTTCTGACAGTTTTTTCTTGGCTAAATGACCTGGTCAGATGGAGCGGAGTGAAGTAGATGTATCGAGGATGATAAGATGGGCAGTATATGTATGGCACGTGAATGACTCAAGAACAGCAAGAAGAGCGGTAGAAAGAGAAACAGCAGGAAGGCCAAGACAGAGGTGGAAAGAAATGGTGATAGAGGACGCAAGAAAAAGAGGAGCAGGAGGAAGGCACCTGAAGGAAGTGGCACAGGATGGAGAGAAGTGGAGGAAGCTTTATAACAAGTGGGGATGCAGCGTTGAAGCCGACAGATGTGTGGCTAACTAACTAACTAAAATGGCCTACAGGGTTTAACTACTAATATATTTCTTGAGCATGATAAAATCGAGGCAATGATTAAAAAAACTTGCATTTTATTCTCGATATTGTGAGGAGGTCAATGAATGAATTCTTGTCGGTAAACCAACTTGACCTGGCACACTGTGTCAAACAAGATATGTCACGCATCAGGGTGTGCAGTTACCTGAGAACTTTCCTGCGACTGACAGTGCAAAATATTTGATTCCTAGTCCATTCAATTGTTGCACATCACATCTCCCACTAAATCAGCAAGAGAGAACTAGAGATTGCCACAAATGGATGCTTGAAAAGTGAATATCAACGGATATTTTGGTTAAGTTTACGCACTGAATGACTGAAGTTTTCAAACCTGGGTATAAGAGTCCTGTAGCCATTTCCAATTACATCCCTCTGTGACAGCACTAAAATCAAAGTACAGACAGAGACTTTTTATTTGGAACAGCTTAAGAGTCATGCGTTTCACCAAATCTACAGTACAAAAACTGAGCTCCAAGATGTAAGCGCACCCATCACATTAATGGTTGGTAGCATAAATTAAAAATAGAATAAACTAAATTAAAATACAAGTGGCTGTTTTTGTTACCATGTTAAGCCTATACAATACATGCCAATTATTGGTATTACTATGAACAACGCATTCTTAAGGTGGCACACAAAGAGTCCATGGAGCTAAAAAGGGGTATAACGTCTTGAAAAGCTTAAACCAGAGAAGAACTAGTTAAAAAAAAAACATTTTGTGCCTTTGCTGTTATTCATTGTACCTTCTTAATCTTTTTAATAAATATATCAATAGATTACAATATGTTCAGAATTCTGCTGCTCATTTACATACACACACTAAAAAATCTGCTCACATCACTCCTGTCCTCTATGATATACATTGGCTACTAGTTTCTTCAAGAATCAAGTATAAAATTATTCTTTTCACCTTTAAAGCCCTTCATTATCTGTCAGAGCTGCTGCTTCCTTACACTCCTTCCCATGCAATAACACTAGAGTTACCAGAGCCTACTAGAAAACTCATAAATCCAGCCAACCTTAAATCCGTTCCCACCACTCCATCAGCGTCTTTTGTCCTGTAAATGTGCCGATTAAGACAAGCAGCAAGCACCTTGCTATTTCATCCCCCACCATCGAAGAACGTTCACTAAGTTCTCCCAGCTCATGCCTTGTTTGATTATCTGGGAGTGAACTGCTGGAGTTTTAGAGTGGAAATAATAGATCATTATTTGGAACACATGCATTTCATGTGTGTTCTATTTCCACAGTAATCTGAGTAAACACATTGTTAAAACAGAAACGTTTTCATATTTTAGTAATAAATGTTACAAAATGTAGGCATAAACTATAGAATGTGTGAAGCCTGAAGTCCAAAGATCAAATAAACACTTTCAGAAAAGGTTCAAGGACGATACAACAGCTTTTGTGGCGTTGCGGTAAGATTTTCCGACTTATAATCAAGAGATCCCGGTTCGATCCTGACTGTCTTCTATATCTGCCGTTTTCAGTAGTGAGTTGCTCTTATTGTTAATCTTATACAGTACACACATACATTTGGTTTGCGTCTGTAACAGACCATGTACATTTATAGTACTGTACTTGTAAAAGTTACTTTTTTTTCTCAGCATAGAGAAAAGTGTACGCATTGCAACAGGTACACACATCGTAAATGTAGGAAAGACAGTTCTTGCAGCACGGAGAAAAAAACAAAGAGACAAGTTTATGGTACTTGTAAAAATTAGCTTTTTTCAGTTTTATTCTGTTAATGACGGTCACGCTCTAACCCCACCCCCGCCTCTCTTGATCTGACTCTAAGTAACAGAGCCAGCGTAAATTCACACCCATTCTGACGCTGTTCGTTTTCAAATAATATTGCATTAGTGCGATGATGTTTTCTTATTGGTACTATTCAGGTCATAAAATGATTTCTTCAAAATATCATATTTACCTACGTTTGTGTTTTTTTTTTTTTTGACATCATAAACCATAAGGTGCATACTAATTCTGTGTGAGCAGGAGCACTCAATAAAAATGAATAAAAAAAAAATCAAATGACAGTGAGATACGAAGAAAGCAGATTCACCAGTGTTTGTGTGTCAGCTTTAATCCCTCCAGATCAGAGAATGTCCCGTTCCATTGCCTCAAAACACTAGCATTCAGTTGCTCTGCTCCCCAGCTTTGGAACTTACTACTATCAAAAAATATTGATTCATTCTCACTTTTCAAATCTAAACTCAAAACTTATTGTTTAAGACTGCTTTTTCTATTTGATTATAATTGCTCTGCCAGATTTAAGTTTTGTATTTTTTTTTGTTTTGCTTATATTGTGTGTTTTATCTATTGTTCGGTGTCCTTGAGTGTTTAGAAAGGTGCCTATGAATAAATAAAATGTATTATTATTATTATTAAATGTGAGATGCCAAAGTGACAGCAGTTGACATAATCTTGAATCTAGGCCATCAAAAGTCATGATAGTGTAATCAGTACACGAAAGAAAAAGAATGGTACAAAAGTGCATTGTGCCATTTCTCCATCCATCCATCCTCTTCTGCTTATCCGAGATCGGGTTGTGGGGGCAGTAGCTTGAGCAGGGATGCCCAGACTTCCCTCTCCCCCGACACTTCTTCTAGCTCTTCTAGGGGAATCCCGAAGCGTTCCCAGGCCAGCTTGGAGACATAGACCCTCCAGCCTGTCCTCGGTCTTCCCCGGGGCCTCCACCCGGTTGGATGTGCCCGGTACACTGATCAGATGCCCGAGCCACCTCATCTGACTCCTCTCGATGCAGAGGAGCAGCGGCTCTACTCTGAGCCCATCCCGGATGACTGAGCTTTTCACCCTAGCTTTATGGGAAAGCCAAGACATCCTGCGGAGGAAACTCATTTCAGGCGCTTGTATTCAGGATCTCATTCTTTCGGTCACTACTCACAGCTCATGACCATAGATGAGGGTAAGAACATAGATTGACTGGTAAATTAAGAGCTTTTGCTTACGGCTCAGCTCCTTTTTCACCACGACAGACCGATGCAGAGCCCCCATCACTGCGGACGCTGCACCAATCTGCCTGTCTATCTCACGCTCCATTCTTCCCTCACTCGTGAACAAGACCCCAAGATACTTGAACTCCTCCACTTGGGGCAGGATTTCGCTCTCAACCCTGAGAGGGTACTCCACCCTTTTACGGCTGAGGACCATGGTCTCAAATTTGGTGCCGATTCCCATCCCAGCCGCTTCACACTCAGCTGCGAACCAATTCAGAGAGAGCTGAAGATCATGGCCTGATGAAGCAAACAGGACAACATCATCTGCAAAAAGCCGTGACCTAATCCTGGCTGTGCCTAGAAATTCTGTCCATAAAAGATATGAACAGAATCGGTGACAAAGGGCAGCCCTGGTGGACTCTCACTGGAAATGGGTTTGACCTACTGCCGGCAATGTGGACCAAGCTCTGACACCAGTTGTACAAGGACCGAACAGCTCTAATCAGGGGGTCCGGTACCCCATACTCCTGGAGCACCCCCCACAGGATTCCCAGAGAGACACGATCGAACGCCTTTTCCAAGTCCACAAAACACATGTAGACTGGTTGGGAAACTCCTATGCACCCTCCAGGACCCAGCTAAGGGTGTAGAGCTGGTCCACTGTTCCACGACCAGGACGAAAACCACACTGTTCCTCCTGAATCCGAGGTTCGATTATCCGATGGACCCTCCTCTCCAGAACCCCCGAATAGACTTTTCCAGGGAGGATGAGGAGTGTGATCCCTCTATAGTTGGAACACATCCTCCAGTCCCCCTTCTTAAGGAGGGGGACCATCACCCTGGTCTGTCAATCCAGAGGCACTGTCCCCGATGTCCATGCATTGTTGCAGAGACTTATCAACCAAGACAGTCCTACAACATCCAGAGCCTTGAGGAACTCCGGCCGTATCTCATCCACCCCCGGGGCCCTGCCACCAAGGAGTTTTTTGACCACCTCGGTGACCTCAGTCCCAGAGATGGGGGAGCCCACCTCAAAGTCCCCAGGCTCTGCTTCCTCATTGGAAGGCATGTTAGTGGGATTGAGGAGGTCTTCGAAGTGCTCCCCCCACCGACCCACAATGTCTCGAGTCGAGGTCAGCTGCGCACCATCCCCACCATATACAGTGTTGACACTGCACTACTTCCCCCTCCTGAGATGCCAGATGGTGGACCAGAATCTCCTCAAAGCCGACTGAAAGTCGTTCTCCATGGCCTCCCCAAACTCCTCCCACGCCCAAGTTTTTGCCTCAGCAACTACCGAAGCCGCATTCCGTTTGGCCTGTGCCATCCCATGTGCCATTTCATTTAATGGAAAATCTGCTTCTCTGCTGCCATTCTTCAATGAAGACAACAACATTTATTTGTATACCACACTTTCATACAAAAAATGTATGAAAAGATGTCAATGAGAAAAATGCAAGAAAAGAAAGAAACAAATATGATTAGGTAAGAATAACAATTAATAAATAACAAAGAAAATCAGAAATATGTGAAAATAAATCTATGCTATCTTATAAAACATCGCTATATAATTAGTAGAAGAGTAGGGTCTTTATATACAAAATCATTTTGTAAGTCTCTAAAGATGAATCTGGTGATAAGGTCAGATGGCCAGGTGTACAGAAAAAAACAAAAACAAAATCTGAATGAGGTCCCAGGTCAAAAGACCACCCAGTCCTTACTGGGCATTCTACCTAACATAAATGTGCTTAAATCATTCCACATAGTTTCTAGGCTTCGTTCCAGAGGATACGATGCAGTCAGACTCGTGATGAGCCCAGATTGCTGTACCTCATGCTCCTCTGCGGGATCTCCCAACTGCGTCACCTCCTGCCCTCCAAACTGGTTCAAACCTGATCCTGCTCTCTCCTTTCTCCTCAGTTTTACCTTCCCTTTCTTTCTGTTTCTCTCTCCTTTTTATCCCTGCGTGTGTAGGGCCTGCGGTGATTGACTCATAGAATTACTAAAGATGGATTTGTGTGCAAGTCACTCTTTCACATGTGCTTATTTAATTGCTGCATTTCCTCATTAGAGTTCTGTGGCCACACATCTATCCAGCATACATATACACCTATTATGAAACAAAAATGCACTGCCATGGACCACTAACGCACAGCACCACAAAATGATTCAGGTTTTCTGTTTGTAAAGTTTTCTATTTTAAGTTGAAATTCTGCCTTGTAATTGAACTTTGTATCGGAATTTCAGTTATGTTTTTTTGATCAGTCATTTTCCAAGCCTGCTTATATCAGCAGAGTGCCATGGAAGACTGCAGCTTTTCCAGAGTGCACCAGACAAAAGACCGGAGCCAAGCTTCAATGGCCAGGGAGTCGACCACAAAGCACCTCTACTCACATACCCATATATGCTCAAAGCCAGAACATTTTGAGTCCCAAACCAGCATATGCGCCCCAGTTAGGAAACGGTAAAGATCCTGACTTTGGCATTTGGGCATCAAAAGAAAACAAAGCAATGTCAACATATTACAAGATAAATTATTTAGCGGACAGCCAGAGAGCTTTTGCCCAGCTGGGATGCCCAGAGCATGGAAGGACCTGGGGAGTGTATTTTTAAGAATGTTTTTCCCCTGGACCGACAAAAGGCAGCCCCCTTGGGGGGGCATGGACATTTATAGCTTGTTGGGCACCTGGACTCCTTCCTGGCACCTTATGAAAAGGGGTCAGTCCTCACCATTATTCGGCCAGAGTTGGGAGGAAAAGGAAAAAGCCTGAGAAGGACTGGAGTCAGAAGGACTGACGGTAAAAATGGACAGTGTTTTTTGCCCTGTGCATTGTGCTGAGGGGAGCACGGTGAAATGCTCCCCATTTGTAAATAAATGGGTGTGTGGCAAATTAGTGCCCTGCCTGTCTGTGTCCAGGTTGGCTTCACACCATACATGCCGATAACAAGAGAAAATTACAATAACCAAATGAAGTCAGGAGACCAGTACCACACCTGGGTTGGAAATAAACTAGGTATTATACAATAGGCTTTACTGTTGCCAATCAAGGTTTGAATAAAGATATCTAAGGACCTCTTTGTTGAAAAGTGGGAAACCTGTGTTGCCTGTTTAAAATTGATATTTGATTGGATTTGATTGGCAGACACTAAGGAGGAACACTTGAAAACTGTAGTTTAAGGTAGAAAAGTGTAAAGTGCTACATGAGGGAAAAGGAAGCATTAGTTATTAATAGAAGATGGAACACACTGACCAACGCATTCTCAAAAAAAGGATTTAGGGTTTTATGGTGACACGATGTTTTCATCATCTGAACAATATGCAAACACCATTAGAAAGCAAATGCTTGTTTATATAGTAAAAAAAGTTGAATATAAATAAAAGAATGTTACACTCAGACTAAAAAATGCACTAGTCAGTCTGCGTCTGAAGTTTTGCTGTGCCATTCTGGTCACCACACTACAAGAAAGACATAGCTGTGCAGAGGAGTACAACCAAGTGCATCTCAGGACTTAAGGACATGCCCTGCAGTGACAGACTCGGAGAATTAGCCTCCAGTAACACAAGGGGTATGTCGATCGTGGTAATCAGGCACTGACCTTCTACCTTCTCATATGCAAGCAGCAGAAACAAAATTGCCCAAACAATCAGGCTTCTACTGTCCCGATTGCAATGTCAGGCTGTGCGTTGGTGACTTATTTCAAAACACGTCACATGAAGGATCTGCATCTACAGCAGTGGACACCTGACATACATTTCCTACTCTGTTTATGTTGATGTTTTGGTATTGTCACACACGTGCGAGCAGGCGGCAGCTAAAGGGCCTAAATCATTGTAATATCACCTCGACCAGGGGATGGCAAAATGTGCTAACTGTCTTTTCTTAGCTACTTGCAGATCATTCCCGGGAAATCCTGCCAGGTTCTGGCACCCTTGATGGCATCACTTCCAAGTCAGGCCCCCCAGAGATGATGTCACTTTCAGTCCCTGGTGGTATCACTTCCAGTTCCGGGCCCAGAGATGATGTCACTTCCGGTCCCGCAGACATCACTTCCGGTTCCAGCCCTAAAGATGCCGTCACTTCCCGAGCAGGTGTTTAAAGCCGCCATCTTTCTTGTCTTAAGTCAGTTCTGCTTTGGACTCAGTTGTGTGTTCATCTCTGTTCAACAATTTCAACATTTGAAGCCAGGATACATTATAAGGATGGCTGCCCCAAACCTTTATCATGTCTCATGGTATTCTTTATCACAGTATTAACATGTCTCTGTTACATATAGCAACATATTATTCAAACTGAAAAAACATCATCATTTTTTGTTAGTTTTCTTCATGTTTAAATGTAACGCTAAGCAGGCCATGACCGTGTTTTCTTTCAATTTCCTTGTTCTGATAGATCTCTTTTGCCTGATTTTTAGTTTGCAATTTCTGCAGTGTATCCACACATTCATTGAAAGCAGTGAAGACTGCCAGTTTCTTGGAGTTCAGAACTATGTAAACAGAGTTGCAGAAAATACGTAGTAGACAAAAAAGAGTTTTGAGTCATCAGTCCAAATGAAATTTCAGAATGGAGGTTCTTTTATTACATCAATTGGCAGAGCCTCATCATGTGAGCAGCAAGTTCTCCACAGCAATAGTGGCTAATATTAAGAGAACAGCTAATTTTATTATTTAGGTTAATTCACATAACAATGGAATATATTTAAATTTATACCAATTAGCACATATATAAATGGTATATTCTTGTAACATTTCTGCCCTAAAGTACAATTCAAAGGTACCAAAAATAGTTAATCATTAAAAGTATTATCTGGATCAAATAAATTAGGACTTCTTATATTTAAACTGCTTATTAGAGAACAAAATATGATGTTTATGTTATATATGACATCATCTTCTAATATAAATGTGCTGGTACAAATGATATCAGGACGTTCTAGCTAAATGGGCTTGCAGTTTCAAGCACATTTTCCCTTACACCCCCTAGCAGTTCCTTTACTTACTGTAAGTGTTCCTGTTCCCTACTGACACTTTGCCCCACAACTAATTCGTATTAATAAAAAAAATCTTTCATTTCCCTGAGCTCTATGTTATTGGTTATGCACATCTGTGCACTATCGAACTTCCAAGGGATGAAACCTCTCTTCCTCTTTTAAATGTAATTCTTTCAATAGTCATCATCCAAAACATCAGGAAGAACATAAGTTCTTTTTTCTTTTTCACTTCATCACCCTCTCCTAATTTCATAAAGGTCTTGGACTCTAAGCCATAAGGGCACATTTTCAGTATCTAGGATCGCTTTTTTTTAGTTTTCTGTCCTTTTTTTGTTAAATATTACAACAGAAAAGTGTTAAGACGTATGTATCATAATGTGCAGGATCACTCTTTACAACTGACTTCCTGTGAAACACTGAACAAGCTTCTTCAATTTCCACTCCTCCAGCTTGTTCTTATAAAGTGCCACAGGATGGCGTTTACTCTAAAATGGTGCTCTACTTCTGCTTTTATTCTCTAAAGCATAAAGATACACGTTTACCACAGACGCAAGTGAGTGAGCGACTTCATCCACCACTGTACCTGTTTATACTCGTAAAATGCCCTTGTTTCACTATAAAATATAACATTTTTCCTAGTAATGTATTAGACTCTACAGTACAAGGATGTAAGTGTAATGGGTTCCTGTGTCACCTTGAGCATGGCACTTCAATTGCCTTCACTTTACCTCAGTACTGCTTATGGTTTACAAAGCCTCAAATCATCTCGCTCCATCTATTATTTCAGAACGTCTTTCACCTTACACTCCAAATTGTAACCTTAGATCTTCAAATGAGGGTCTGCTTGTAATTCCAATAGCTAAACTTAAAAGAAGTGGTGAGGCGGCCTTCTGCTGTTATGCACCTAAAATCTGCAATAGCTGACTGTTAGAAATTCGCCAGGCTAATACAGTGGAGCACTGCTGAAAACGCATTACTTTAACATGACTTTCTCATAGCTTCATTTTAGTTTAATTCTGATATTCTGTATATTCAATTAACTATCATCATCATTTATGGTAGCTTAGAAATCCGTACTAACCCCTACTTTCGCTGCTGTTCTTTTTCCATTTTTCTGTGGTGGAGATCTGCACCCCCACTACTTGATCAAAGCACCGTGCTGTCCCTAAATTGATAAATTAAAGGCCAGAAGTCCACATGACCGTCATGATCAAGTTCTTCCATGTGAACCCTGAGTACAATTGTGATCATTTACTGTATGTTAGGTAGAATGCCTAGAGGGGGCTGGGTGGTCTTGTGGCCTCGGACCTCCTGCAGATTTTGTTTTTTCTTTCTCCAGCCATCTGTGTCCTCCCTGATCTTACTTTTATTCGATGTTAATTAGTATTGCCTAATTTTATTTTCTTATATATTTTGTCCCGTAAAGCACTTTCAGCTACATCATTTGTATGAAAATGTACCATATAAATAAATGTTGTTGTTGTAAAATGTGACAAATGACAGTCACTATAGAAAAGCACTACTAAAATAATTATTAGCGTCTAATGTGTGTGACTGTATAGGGTGGTCCAGATCTAATTATGCAATTTTCATTACACTATAACTAAGGACACAGACTGGAGCATGTTTGCCTCTCAGGCCACCTTCGACTCACAAATAAACATTGACTACTATTATCAGCACCACAAGTTTATTACATAGAACATCACCCGAAAAATCCCAGAACATCGAGAAGTGTGCGAACTGACGACATGAAGAATCGTCTTCGCACCGAACTGAAATCTTCCTCGCATAAATCAAAGTCATTCAGACGATCTGGATCTGCATAATTAGATCTGGACCACCCTGTATAGCATAAGGATGCAGGTTGTTAATGCTTAGCACCCTGTATGACCCTAATTTAGTCACTTTATCGAATTCAGCTCATGTTAAAGCAATAACTGTGATAATACGTCAATACATTTTTGCACTTTTAAACTGGCTATACAGCTTTCCCCTCACACAAGTGGAAATGTGGTGTGTCTATGGTCATAATGGTAAAGTTTCCACCATGCTCAGTCAGATTCTTTTGTTGTTTTCTAGGTGTAAACGTGACCAATCTGTTCTCCATTTGCATCAGAGAAGCACAGACAGCAGTGATTCAGTTTTTATGGGCTATAGTTGTACCATGGAGATCAAATTCATTATAGAAATTCATTATTCTTTCTGCACAAGCTAGAGACTGTGTTTTACCATGGTGAAGTGTTCATGAATGGATTAAAAAGGTTCCAAAATGCAAGATATAATTCAGTATTGTGGGATGTCTGATACCAACTACAACATCAAGTAAGTCCATACCATGATTCTGACAAAATGACAAGTAAAGAGGATTGTTGATTTCCCACAGACCAGCAAGTGGATGAAGAGGTGTATGTGTGGCTGAAAGATCAACCAATAATGTTTTTTTTCTGAGGGCATAAACAAACTTGTGGAACGCTTATCCAAGTACCTTGAAAAGTTAAAGGGACTATGTTGATAAATTAAGTGTCTTTATGTTCTGTACTGTAGTGTAGATATATACAGGTTGAGTCAAATTTATGTTAACATTACTGGATTATTTTTTTCTCGACCACATCTTTCTGGGTTGATGGGTGCCATGGCTCCCACACTTCACTTGATTTGACACCCTGTGATTTCTATTTATGGGGTATGGTGAATGAGTGTGTGTATAGCAGGAAAGTTTGTGATATCAATAACCTGAAGGACAGAACACGGCCTGTGGTATCATCTATTCCCCATGAAATATGTGTCTGGGCTTTAAAAGGTACTGTTGCTTGTTGTTTTTTGTGTGTTGAACATGATGGTGAAGAGGTTGAGACATTCCTGTAAATCATCTTGCACGTATGAAGTATGTTTAGTGAATAAATTGTTTCCGCCATTCAAATGTTAACATAATTTTGACTCACCCTGTATTAACGTACCCTTGTATAAACTAAATTCTGATTTGTGTATCTCTTTAAATCAATTACACTATAACTGAGACACATTGCCCAAGTTCTTCATCAGGAATTGCAGTGATCTACTTCTTCATATTCACATAAACCATAACAATTTCAATAAACAATGATAACATGTAGTCCATCAAAGTCATTTTAGTTAGCTTCCACTTCAACTCTGTGACTCAGAATTCGGTTTAAGATTGCCACAATGGTTTGTGTGAAGTCGGGCTTCCTCGGTTTTGCCTTAAATGCTCTTCCTTTTAATTTCCATGTTTATCCTCCTTCACTGTTTAAATTGTAAGAGTTTTATTGGACCAACTTTATTCATGTCTTTGAGAATTTTGAAGACAAGACCTCTGTGTTGTCTTCTTTAATAATATTGTAAAGTTATTTAGAACAAAACAACATTCAGCTGAACAAACAGAATCAATAAGACAGTTCAGAATTGCACAAGAAACAGAAAAATTATGCTTTGCCATCTACCGTTGTCCAGTTTCAGGTGTTACTTTCCATTTAAACAGCCTCTGTATGCTTCCTTTGATTTCCTTGTTCCTGAAGCTATAAATTAAAGGGTTCATCATAGGGGGGACAACATTGGACACGATTACCATTGTATTATAAGCTTCAGTGGACAACTTAATTCCAATCCCTGGCAACATGTACGATATTAAAAGCGGTAAGTAAAAAAGCCCCACCACCAAGAGATGAGTTCCAAGAGTGCTGAAGACTTTTTTTTTCCCATCAACGGAAGAAATTGAAAGAGCTGCATATGCAATCCTGAGGTAGGAAAGTAGAATTAAAATCAAAGGACACATGCCGAGCATTGTAGAAGTTGTTGTCAAAACGATCAAGTATTTTGGCTCTTCGGTACATGCAATATTAACCATTGTAGCATAGTCACAAAAACAATAGGGAAGAACTCTGGTGCGACAAAAAGGTAGCTCATGGACAAAAACCAAATAAGGAACAAGAGCCAAAGTGACAACTACATTAGAAATGAAGACCCCAACCCAAACAATTTTATTTGTTATTAGTGAAGGGTATCTTAGTGGATAAACAACAGCAACATAACGATCACAGGCCATCAGAGTGAACAGAAGGGACTCCACCGCTTCCAGATGAAGTACTAGAAACATCTGAAGTATGCATGGTCCGGATGCAATTTTAGAAGAATCTAGCAGAACTGCTAGCATTTTTGGGATGAGATTAGTGCTGTTGGCCAAGTCAATGATGGCTAAGGTCCCAATGCAGTAAAACATGGGAGTATGGAGCTGGTGATTCATCTTAATGACTAGTATCACCAGCACATTTCCAAAGATCGTCACTAGGTAGACAAAGATGAGGGCAGGGATGGTGTAGCTCTTCTGCTGAGAATCAATAGCACAGTGCAGCACAAACTCAGATGCCAATGCCGAGATGTTACTCATCTTTACAAATTTGCTTCTGCTGCAAGATAAATTAAACAACCATTACTTTTGCTTAGTCTATAGCAGTGATTCTTAACCCTTTTTTGAGTCACAGACCCCTTTAAGAATCTGATGAAAGCTATGGACCCCCTTCCTCAGAAATATTCACATAAACATTCCATGCAATGAATATAATTTACTTTATTATTTGATTGTCTCATACATATATATGATGTACAAAAAGTTTTAGTAAACTTTAAAGTAAACTATCTTAAAAACTCTTCTTTTTATGCAAGAAGTAATGGCCATTCATTATAATTATGAAATACATTCCCCTTGTGCAAATTAAAACAGATCTACTACTACTATGTTTTCTACTACCTTATGACTACTACTATTATTACTACTACTACATCTAATATAAATCAACAGTACTGGGCTGTATAGTGAATATAAATTTTCGGACCTCAGGATAAGAACCCCTGGTCTATAATATAAAGGTGCATTATTTAAATATGTACATACATAATTGCATTCTCAAACCCGTGTAATCCAGTTCAGGGATTTGGACAGCAAAAGCCTTTGCCGTCAATAGTGGATGTCACCAGTCCATTGCAGAACACACACAAATATTTAAACTGGGACCAATTTTGAGTCACCAGTTAACAATGTGAATTTCCCCTTGGGATTAATAAAGTATCTATCTATCTATCTATCTATCTATCTATCTATCTATCTATCTATCTATCTATCTATCTATCTATCTAACACAACCTGAATGTCTTTGGAGATGTGGAAGGGAAAGTCAAAGTAGCCAGAGAACGATTTATATACACACACGCATGCAGTCACCATACAGACAAAGACTGGGCACAGAATTCAATCAGAGTGTTGGATATGCCAGACAGTAGTTTGAACCCCTGTACCATCCACATGAATTATTATATCAAAATGATAATGGGCAGGTCATATTGAATGGTGGGTTATGAAGCTTTCAGTAAGAAACATTTTTGGAAATCTCAGTCTACTAAAATTTGGACATTAAATTGATATGCAGGGTGGGCCACGGAAAAGTAGCCCACCTCCAATAATGGTGCCACGCTCTTTGGAGGAGGCCATAGCCACTTCACAATCAGAAAATTGGCGTTTGGTGTGCAGTGTCAGGAACACAAATAGTGGGCCCAATTTTCTTTGAATCAACCGTGAATACAGTGGTTTACCAGGGCATCTTTGAACAATTTTATGACCAACTAACACCAGAAGAAAAAATTTACTAATTTTTCCAAAAAGATGGGGCAACACACCACACCTCATGCAACTCACTGCCACGGGTTCATTAACTGATTAAAGAGGAGCAATCTGTGAGCAAAGGGTTATGGCCACCATGTTCCTGTAGTTGTCCACATGCGATTTTTATCTGTGGTGAAATTTAAAGCAGAAAGTGTACGGCAACAATCCAGATACCCTAGATGAACTCAAGGAAAACATCACAAACACTATCCACAGCATCACTGATGAAGAGCTGTAAGCAGTAACAGACAGCATACTCCGATGTGCCCAAAGGTGCATAGATGTGAACAGGGACCACTTTCAGCATCTGTTGTAACTTGTGGGTAAGCAAATAAAAACAATCATCTTGTCATACTATCGCTGGAGGTGGGCTACTTATCCATGGCCCTCCCTGTATAAGGGGGGACCCAAAAATTTCCCGGAATTGTTACAAACTTTATTATTCAGCTTAGAGCAATTCTATTTTAGTCACTGTCAAAATACACCCCTTGAGATGTAACTGCGCTTGTCTCATTCTTAGAAACATTTCCTGTTCTTATCTTTTGTTACCATGTCTAGAGCCTTTTTTTCCTGGATGTCTATTCTGGTAGCCAATCATCTTTCTTTTATTCTCTAGTAGCTGTCCCCTGCGGCTCTGCCCACGTAGCAGTGAAACTGGACAAACTTTAAAAATCAATTAACAAACAGGCTAGGCAAAGGCAAGGTATGCTCCAACATGTCGCGAGAGGGAGTCCGACTTGAACAGAGGCTGGCGCATGAGTGGCGCACCGCCCCACTCTCCACATTAATGACGTCACGCACCCCTTGGCTGACAGCCTCTGTGTCAGATTTGAGTGAATAAATCGCTATGTATGATGAGAGATGTCACAAAATCAACTGGAATGTCAAAGCAAATTATAGAAAAAAACCCGATCTAAATCTGTTAAGTAGTTCTTTTGTGAAAAGCACACAGACAGACAGATGTTGGATGTTATATATTCTGTATAAACATAGAGATTCAATTTTGGGAACAAAAAGAAGACACATGGAGCGAGATCAGGAGAATATGGCAGGTGTAAAGTAACAACCACATTGTTTTTGGTCAAAAACTCTTAGATAATGCTGATTATGAAAGGTGGGCTGTCATGGTGCAAGATGCAGTTCTGTGTGCACCATTGCTCCAGGTATTTTTTTTTCATTATGCCTACCTGCATAATGCAGAGCTTTCAGTGTGATGGCCCCTAAAATTTGGAATTCTCTCCCTCTCAGCCTTTGCAAGGAAAAATCTAATCTTAATTTCAAACTTTTTTAGTGAGTATTATTCTTTTTCGTGTATGTAATTTTTACTCTCTTGTTAATGTGTGTATTGAATTGTAAAGTGTCTTTGAATATATGAAATACATAAATAAGGTGTGTAAAACTGCTCTGGGTTGACGGGAGATGCGGGCACTAACTTTTTTTTCTCATGTTCCCTAAGCAGCACAGAGAAGACCACCAGTTATGACAGCTGACTCCGCCACTTCTCTTTACCTATCTAAAAATCCCACTGCTGCCGGAAAGAAGGGGCCAGTCTCTTAAAGTCTGAAAAAATGGATGCAGCCCCATAACTTACAAGCCTTTGCTTATCAGCCAGACAGTAACCATGCTGCAGGAAATGTTTCCATTGTTGGTGCACATAGCAGCCATTATTTTCATTATAGTGTTCAGATCTTTTTCTTTTCATTAAACGCGAACAAATAGGTTAGTGCCCCAACATTATCCAGTTGTGGGTTGCAGTTCCTTCCTTGATCACAAGATATAAAAAAGTGACATAAACTCCAAACAGCCAGGGGAGCAACTGAAAGCTACACTCAGGTTCTTGTAGGTGTGAGGCAGCAGCCAATGCAAACTTTTGTGGTGTAGTGCTGCGGCTGACTTAACATAAATTCATTTAATAATGTAGGAATGCACAACAAGAAAGCTGCAACAATGTAAGGCACGTCCAAGGTACATTTCTACTGTGATTTCACTTGGTATTCTAGTAATGTTAATGAAGGAAATTACAATAATTGTAACATTGATAATAAACATAAAGACAAGAGATTAACTAATAGTTTGTTAACCTGGAATTTCAGGGGCACAATTTGTACATCACTTTAATATGAATATAATTCTGTAATATACCGATCTTGAAAGTTCCCATTGGTAAAAGTACCTGCCTCATTAAAAATAATAATAAAAATAATAATAATAATAATAATAATAACAGTAATAATAACTGGAAAAGGAATCCAGTACATGGACAGTTCCAAAACTATGCTGAAAAGGCTATCCATCACACTGTCTTTTGATTTTTGCCGTCTAAGATCAGGCAGTTAAAACTAAAGTACTACCGTGTTTCCTCAAAAGTAAGGCCTACTCCGAAAATAAGACCTAGCATTATTTTTAGGCTGCTCTGTAATATAAGCCCTACCCCAAAAATAAGCCCTACTGTAATCAAGATCGTCAGCTGAAAAGTAAGGTGCCTAAGGCCAGGTTTATACTTTAAGTGATGCCACATGTGTGCCCGAAGACATCCATCAAATTCCGAGGACACCATGCCACAATATCTCTGAAAAGAATGTTTAATGATTACATCCATCAATTTGGGGATGCGCCCATTCAGTGCAAGACAGAAACAAAATCCCTTGACGAGGCATCACCTCATCGCAAGGTGAACACAAGCACACACATACACTGGCACCATTATAGCTTCACCAAATCCCTAAACCTTCATGTCTTTGGATGGGAAAACTGAGCACACTGTGGAAACCCACCAGGAAAACATACAAACTCCAGGCAGGGAACAACAGGTATGTGATTCCCAGCGAGACAGCAGCACTACCGCTCTGCCACCGTGCCGCCCCATATGTGTAACTATTAACAGTATTCATTATTTAAATAAAGTTAGCGATTTATCTGTAAAATGAAACATGAATATTTTTTATTATTGCATTTCATCATGAAAGTGTTATCAGGTATAAATCTAAGAATTGTAAATGTACAGAGAGGTGGAATATTATAAATTTAATGTGTGGCGATCCTGTTGCCGCTGCTGTCAGGTCAGGAGGAAGCCCCAGAAGTGCGTAGTGATTTAACAACTGAATTTTAAAGGAAAAGAAATTCTATTCACAATTATGTAAGGTCATTTGTCTTATTGATTAAAACTGTTACATGCAGTTGAAGGCTATTGAGCATCACACTCTTAAATATAAATAACATCTTTAATCTATTCCTCCATCAATTTTCTAAGCTACTTATCTATTACTGTGGTCAAAAATCATTTTCTTTGTGGTTATCAATAGTAATGCATAATACATAATATGTCTGTAACCTTTATAAAAATTCAATGACATTTTTACATTACCTTTCCAGATTAAGAAGACTTAGTCAGTGCTGTGGTCCTCTGCAGAGTGAAGTCTTTGTTTTACTTATATAGTAATAAAATCATCAGTCGCTATAGCTGTAAGTCAGGAATTTTGGTAATAATTTGTATATTTTTTTATCCTCATCCCAAAGTGTATATTATGGCTTCATTCTATACACATAACTTTCTAAAAAAAAGGATTACTTGACTTTCACTTTAGTAAATACAGTAAAAACTGTTAGACATGTAAAATATACATCGCTCTCAACTAAATGAAGCTATTTTAAAAGTGCTGATGTTCTTTTATACATGCACACATAAAAGAGCCAGTTACCATCGGAGTGCGCCTTTTATTTAACTTCTTGCAGGATGTCTCAGAAGGTAATGACTTCAGAGATTAATTACACACAACTCCAAGCTCCACCAGTTACCAGCCGTGTGTGTAGTGACCATTAAAATCACATTCCTTAATCTGTTCCCAGAGGGCTTTGCACTTCATGTTTTCGATGTTTTGTCGTACCCAGTCTCTAGTAGCAAGCAGATCATTAACTGTTGTCTTTCTGCTTAGTGGTCAGACGTGCCCTGCAGCAGGAGTTGACCTGAACTGAACATGATTGTGTCGAATGACAGAAACACACACATGAAGAATAACGGAGGTATCATTATGCAGAAGAAAATCTGTGAAAGGCTTCAAGGTTTTTATTAAGTCACGTTCACACAAGAAAACAAGACATTTGCCTTCTCAGTTGCACTCGATGACAAATAGAAATCAAATAAAACAAACAAAACAGATTAAAACTTTGTTAAAACAGAAATTTTGAAATATTAACCTAATTTGAAAAACAGATTCTTTGATAACTATGTCTAGCCCTTTGATAGTGCATTTTTACCTAAAATGGTTACATGAAACATATGGAAAACTCTGCACTTCTTAAATGTTTTTATTATATCTGATATTTCTTATTAAAAAGACATACAACACTGGGAAGAAAGGAACTGTTTGGGTCTTTAAAGCAACGAGTCATGTGAAGTTGGGGACCATGCACTGGGACAATGTGTTGCTGCACGCACTACACGGCAAAACAACTCAGGATCCTGGTTTGCACCCACCCAAGTAATGGAACTTTGGCAACGCAGAAGTGTACAAGTTGGGTTCCAAGCAGAAACTGAATAACAATGGAAGATTACCCACCTCCGGAAATTACCTCCACTGTGCACAGCACTCACAGTACCAGTGTACAGGCTGGCCATGATATCCAGCAACCTCAAGGGGATCCTGCGAACGCTCAGGATGTCCCACAGGGCAGCTCAATTAACTGAGTTCAACGCTTTGTGAAAATCGACAAAGGCTGCAAAGAAACTCTGCCGATATTCATGTTTGCGCTCCATGAGAACCCTCAGTGCCCTCTCCTCCCTAATTAACTTAAATTAATTTCTGCGCTTATTTTGTGTCTGCCATCGGTTTCTTCAATATAATAGTAATAATAATTATAATAATAATAATAATTCTCTACATTTATATAGTTCTTTTCTCACTACTTAAACTGCTTCAGTAAGTGGGGAGCCACTTGAACCACCACCAATGTGTAGCAACAACCTGGATGATGAGAAACAGCTATTTCTGTGCCAGTACGCTCACCACACATTAGCTTGTTAAGTGGTGAAGTGGTGAGGGAAATAGCCAATTAGAGACAGGGGGTGATTACGGGGTCAGAATTACCAGGCCGTGATGTGCAATTTAGATAAGGACATTGGGATACACCCTACTCTTTATGAAGAATGCCCAGGGGTCTTTTATGACCACAGAAAGTCAGGACCTGGCTTTACATCTCATCTGATGGATGGTGCCATTTCTTTTTTTGTCCCGGTCACTACACTTGGGCTTTGGGATTCACATTCAGACTACAGGGTAAGCGGCCCCTGGTGGCCTAAACCAATACCTCTTCCAGCAGCGACCCGAGGTTTTCCTAGATGGTCCCTCATCCAAAAACTGGCTGGGCCCAAACATGCTGGGCCCAAACATGCTTAGCTTCAGGGAGATGACGTCTTCTGACATGCATGTGGTGTGGCTGACCTTCTGACACACACTTTCCAAATCAGTCTACATCAGTCCTAATAAATTCAGCAGCATGACTGATAATCTGCTGGAGCTTTTTTAAATTTTGAGTTTACAGAGGTGAAATAAGCTCTGACTGCATTTAGAACATATGATATTTGTGTTTATATTCCAATTAATATGATTATCTGGGGTAATTCCTGAGTATTTAGGTATCAGTCATTGTTTCTCCCTCAAACACTGATGGTTGAACATTGCATAATGAATAGACCTTAATACCAAAAAGATTTTTGGAGCAGTCACCTGTATACTTGAATTAGGCTATAGTAATGGAACTTTGGCAACACAGAAGTGTACAAGTTGGGCTCCAAGCAGAAACTGAGTAACAATGGAAGATGACTGGCTTTTAAAACAGGTAACCGGCAGTGTCGTTCTTGGAACAGGAACTGGAACTGACATCATTGGGCTGTAACTGGAAGTGTTGTCATCCGAATCAGGCAAAATTTCCTGTGTCTGCTCTGCAGAGATAGAAGAAAAAGGTTTATTGCACCCTGCCACCTACTGGCCTGGCGTGGAATTACCTTCTTTTGGTCCTTCTAGCTGCCTCCATAGCGTATGTGTGTGACAACATGCAGATTTCTGGCACTACAGTATACCAGTAGAAATATGTCAACTGGCAGAAATTTTTATATATTGTTTTACCACAGTTTACCACATCAAGAAACAGCCTTTGTTACTTGTTGCAAAACTGGCATGCATGGTGAGGAGTGGACATTCAGTTAGTTACCCTCTGACACAATGTGGCATATGGTGTCATAGTTGTGGAGAAGGTGAAGCTGGAGTGGCCGAGGCTGCCACACATTCACACAACAAACAAAATAAAGAGCTGTTTAAGAAAACGGTGCACGTTCAGTCCACATAGGCTTCAACGTGCAAGCTCAACCCTGCTGGCGCCCGTGGCCACTGCCATGGGGTGCATGGAGAACGGGCTGAGCCCTCCTCTGTAGGGCTACCGCCACACCTATGAGTGCATCTAGAAGTAGATTGTAGAACACCTGGAGCACTTGTAGGTGCTCTGTAAAATGGGCCGCCTCACTCCATTCGGGCAGTCAGAGTCGGGAGGAAGAGGGACGAAGCTTTCCAGTGGAGGAGTGCAGGAGGAAAGGAGAGAAAGAAGAAAGAGAAAAGAAAAGAAAGGAAACAAATAGAAAGTGTTGTGTGCTGCTTATGGTACTGTTCTGTTGTGGCAACAAAAGACAAGTTTCCCCTTGAAATAAAAAGTCTGTGTTGCCAAGACTTGTGCCTTTGTTTGTTGGGTCGAGTATTTGAGCAGCTGTGAGCCCCGTGGTGCCCACAACATATATACATGTATAGTATATATATATATATATATATACACAGTGGATCCTTTGTTTGTGAGTAACTTGGTTTATGAGTGTTTTGCAAGACGAGCTAAAATGTTTAATAAATTAGGACTTGATAAATGAGCGACGTCTTGCAATACGAGTAGTAAGTATATGCGCTGTCTGCTGAGCGTCATGTAATCACAACTGAGCAGATGGTTCTTCTCTCTCTCTCTCTTGCTGCGGGATTGTGGGCAATCGTCTCCTATTCTCCGTCTGAGTCAGCGTGCCTCACTCATATAGTCAGCATCCGTACGAGCGTATACTGTTTACTACAGCATTGTGATTGTGTGTGTGTGTGTGCGCGCGCGTGTGTGTGTGTGTGCTGTGATGTGCGTGTCCCTGTCTTTCACCACCAGCTTTATTCAGCTTGAAACAGCAACAGGACTCCTCGTAGAAGGTCCTTAACCCATTAGCAGGACCAACTGGTATCTGCTTCTTTGGGCAAGGAGGAACAGGATGAGAACTGCCAGGGCCCTACAAAATGACCTCCAACAGGCAGGCCACTGGTGTGGATGTCTCTGACCAAACAATCAGAAAAAGACTTCATTAGGGTGGCCTGAGGGCCCAACATCTACTAGTGGGCCCTGTACTTACTGCCCGGCACAGTAGAGCTCGATTGGCATTAGACTAGAATACCAGAATTGGCAGGTCCACCACTGGCGCCCTGTGCTTTTCACAGATGAGAGCAGGTTCACCCTGAGCACATGTGACTGATGTGAAAGGGTCTAGAGAAGCTGTGGAGATTGTTATGCTGCCTGTTACATCGTTCAGCATGACCGGGTTGGTGGTGGGTTAGTGATAGTCTGGGGAGGCAAATCCATGGTGGGACGCACAGACCTCTTCAGGCTAGACAATGGCACCTTGACTGCCATTAGGTATCAAGATGAAATCCTTGGACCCATTGTCAGACCCTATGCTGATGCAGTGGGTCCTGGGTTCCTCCTGGTACACGACAATGCCCGGCCTCATGTGGCGAGTGTATGCAGACAGTTCATGGAGGATGAAGGATTTGATAACATTGACTGGCCCCCACGTTCACCTGACCAATAGAACACCTCTGGGACATTAGAGTTTGGTCCATCTGATGCTGCCAGGTTGCACCTCAGACTGTCCAGAAGCTCAGTGATGCCCTGGTCCAGATCTGGGAGGAGATCCCTCACGTGGGGGCCATAAAAACTACTGAGTACGATTTGGAGTTGCTGTAATGAAATTTCGGCAAAATGTATTGGCCTGTCACATAATTTTTTCCCTTTGATTTTCGTAGTGTCTGTCAATTTAGCCGTCTGCAGGTTGATCATTTTCATTTCCATCAAACTATATGGCATTCTTTCGTTCGTAACACCTTACCCAGTCCATATCAGTACAGATATCCAGCATGATTTTTTCCCATTGAGATCTTATGTATTTTCAAAGTGTTCCTTTAATTTATTTGAGCAGTATATATATATATATATATATATATATATATATATATATATATATATATATATTTGAGCAGTATACACGACATTAAGCCCGTTACAATAACGGGCGCTAGAACAGTAGTGCATAAACATTAGTATGAACAGTCTATATTAAATGGCAAGGGACCTTGTATGTGGCTGTAATATGCATCACTGTATTGTGTGTCTTTAATTTTCTCTCAGTAATACTGGTTTCTATTTTCGTAAAATGCCTGTAATTTTGTCGGAAAGTAATACAGTGGAACCAAAGTAATTTCCCCCTTACGATTGTATGTAAATACAATTAATCTGTTCCAGGCCGTATGAACTGTATGTAAATATATATATATATTTTTTAAGATTTTAAGCACAAATATAGTTAGTTATACCATTGAATGCACAGCGTAATAGTAAACTAAATGTAAAAACATTAAATAACACTAAGAAAACCTTGAACAACAGAGAAAACTAACACTGCAACAGTTCGCTCTATAGCCTTACGACCCGCTCGCTAAAAACACCTTTTTTAATGAGTTTTAAGCACAGGGAAAAAAATGAACATTTGAAAAATCCGTAATCTAATAAACAACCAAGAAAAATAACATTGCAACAATGCACGCGTGCGCCTGTGTGTGTGTGCGTGCGTGTCTGTCCCCCATGCGGGCCTGCCTGTGTGTGTGTGAGTGTGTCTCTCTGTCGGGCGGGCGTGTCTGTCCGTCTCTCGCGTGGGCCTGCCTGCCTGCCTGCCTGCCTGCCTGCCTGCGTGCGTGCGTGTCTGTCCGTCTCTCGCGTGGGCCTGCCTGCGTGTCTGTCCGTCTCTTGCGTGAGCCTGCCTACATGCGCGCGTGTCTGTCCGTCTCTCGCATGGGCCTGCCTGCCTGCCTGCTAGCGCGCGCGAGTGTGTGTGTGTGTGTGTGTGCTTGTGTGCGTGCCTGTCCGTCTCTCGCGTGGGCCTGTCTTCCTGCGCGTGTGTGTGAGTGCGTGCGTGTCTGTCTGTCTCTCGCGTGTCACACATGGGCGATTAGGAGGCAGTCAAAGAGCCTAAAGGTGAGTAAAACATCGCGAGATAAGGGGTTGTCACGTGGTACTTACCTGAACTCTTTTTTCTCATCAACAGAAAACACAAAGAAATCTAAATTCCACAACTTCCGTGTTCCAAAATGGCTGCGCTGACATCACTTCTGGCCACCTTTGATGATGTCACTTCCGGCTCCCACAAAACACTTCACTTCCAGTTTCTGTTGCCACATCACCACCTTGCCAACAGTTTCCCGTCACATGTCTATTACTTGCTATATAACCACCATTTTGAAAAACAGTAAATTGTTCATTGTACTTTTCAAAAGACTCTGAATGAATCCTTTTCTTATTGTCTGATGACAATATACGGGGACGGTCCCCAAATCTTTATTTTTGTTTTGTGAAGTTATTTGGAACACAATATATATATGTAGATATATATATACAGGTATATATTTATATATTTTTTTGGTTTCGAAAGGCTATATTTAGGTCTAGTTAGGCTTGCTTGTTTTTATTCAATGGATAACCAAAGGTACTGGGAAGAACAGCTCTTTGAACTCATTTTTTATTGTCAATCTTGTTTCATTTTTTTACTGTATGGTCTGTGGCTTTTATTGCATTGAGAAAAACAACTGATGCAGTCTTTGTGTTGAGACGACTCATAAAGTAGCATACAGAAGATCAGAAAGTTTTGTATATGTTGTTTAATGATCTAGAGAAGGTTTATGATAGAGTGCCACATCAAGAGGTATGGGGGTGCTTTAGAGAAAAAGGAGGACCAGCGAAGTGTGTGAAGGGTATGATTGAGGGAGTGAGGAATTGGGTTAAAAGCAGTGTTGAGGTAACAAACAAGAACCCAGTGATATTCTTTAGGTCCTTACTTTTATCTGGTTATGGATGTGTTGACTTGTGGGATACAAGGGAAACCCCCAGGTGTAGGCTTTTTGCTGATGACATTGTGTTGTGTAGCACCAGAAAAGAGAAAGTGGAAAAGAAGTTGGAAAAACTGAGAAGGGCTTTGGAAGATAGAGTGTTGAAGATAAATATGAAGAAGACAGAATATATGAGGTTTTAATGATGATCAGGATTCCGAAGTTACCCTGCAGAGAGAGCTATTGAATAAATTTAAATATCTAGGATCAGTGGTAGCCAGAATTAGAAGAAAGTATCAGCAGTGTTGTGTGATCGAAGAATTAAGGTGAAAGTTAAAGGTATGATTTATTACACAGTAGTAAGACCAGCAATAGTGTATGGAGCTGAGACATGGGCAGTAAAGGAGCACAGGAAAAGAAGTTGGATGTGGCAGAAATGAGAATATTGAGATGGAGGTGTGGAGTTACAAAAGGGACAGATTAAGAATTGAGACAATCAGAGGCACAACAAAAGTGCGAGAGATATGTGAGAAAGTACAGAAGTAGGCTGAAGTGGTATGTTCATGTGATGAGGAGAGACAAGGAATATGTGGACAAAAGAGTGATGGGAATGGAAGTACAAGGGAAGAGAAAGTGAGGGAGGCCAAAGCAGAGGTGGATGGAAAAAGTAAAAGAGAATCTTAAAGAAAAGGGTTTGACTGGGGAAGAGGTGCGTAATGAGCTCTATAGAGAAGGCTGATCAAGCACATCGACCCCACATAGAAGTTGGAAAAGATGAAGAAGAAGAAGAAGTCTATAGAGCACACACATTTATCAAGATTCTGTGATTAACAGGCATGTACAATATATGCTTATTTATTTCTTGTTCAGTTCTTCTTATTTTATTATTTTGCACAGTAAAGATATTTTGGAATTGCTTCAGTTGGTTAAATGGTACTCATGAGAAGACACATTGCAATATAACTACACACTATTAGCAATAAAATTGGGCCAACAGAAGCACCTAAACTGGATTCAGTCACATAGATTATACCGTGATATATACCATAACTGTGATCATTTTTAATTATATCATGATATACATTTTTGGCCATACCACCCACTCATATAGACAAGTGTATCTATTGCAGTTTGTAAGTCTTTTTTTTTCACAAGTTGAGTCAAAGCAGAGAGGATAGCAAACAAGCTGGCATCCCAGGAGACAGGAACTGTTATTCCTACATCAGAATGACTTTTGTCCAACAATGCCTTCAGAGGATTATCTCCCTGTGAGTTTGTTTACTTCTTAAATCCAAATACTCTAAGCGGGCAGCTCCAAATGTGGCTTTCCATGTTGTACCCACCTGAGTCACCTCTGTTGATTTTGAACCCTGACAATGCACTTCTTCTAACTCTTTGCATGCTCCTGAACAATGTACTTGGTTGTTCCCACAATCAACACTCACTTAAAAGTGTAAATTGAGGCAGGCCTCACAGCACTGTTACGCACACAAACAATAATGTCATATTCTATGTGGCACTTGCTAAATGGTGTAAATTTACAATAACTGGAAGACAATGCAGAATTATGGGCAACTTCCTCTGCACCTCCCAGATTTTAGAGTTATTTTCCATAAACGTGAAGATCATTTTTGTTTTATTTTTTGTCATTTCCTGGAGATGTTCTTCTCTGTGTTAAAAGTCTCTGTATACCATTTTTTATCTCTTTGTTCCTCAAGCTGTAGATTACAGGATTCAACATCGGTGGCACAATAATGGCTACAATGACCATTGCATTGTAAGCATCTGTTGAGAGATTTATCCCTAGTCCTGGTAAAATGTAGCATGCTAAGAGTGGGATGAATGTCACTCCAACTACTATTAGGTGTGTGAGAAGAGTGTTGAAGGCCTTCATTTTGCCCTCAGCTGAAGATATCTTTAGGGCTGCTTGAGCAATCTTCCAGTAGGAAAAACAAATAAGTAAGAAAGGGCAGACACCAACTACAGATACTAATGAAGATAAAGTAATTAAATACTTTGGGTCATCATTGCATGCAGTATGAACCATTGTAGCATAATCACAAAAGCAATAAGGCAGAACGTTGGTGCGGCAGAAGCGGAGTTCTGTGACAAACATCATGTACGGTGTAGTGATTAAAGCACCGATCCCATTTAAAACAAGGATACTACTCCAAACAGTTTTATTTGTGACGATTGATGGGTACCTCAGTGGGTAGACTATTGCAACATAGCGGTCCAGTGCCATGAGAGCAAAGAGGAGGCTTTCTACTACCTCCACATGGTAAATCAAAAACATCTGGAATAGGCAGAGTCCATAAGGAACAACTGCTGATTGTAACAGTACAGCCAGCATTTTTGGGATCAGGGTGTTGGTATTTATTAAGTCAATGATTGCCAGTGTACTGATATATAAATACATTGGCTTCTGGAGATGACAGTTCAATACTATGACCAAAATAACCAGGAGGTTTCCCAGAAGAGTAACTAAGTAGATTAGCATGAGAAGAGAAATGGTGAATGTCCTCTGTTCCACATCAACCACACAGTGCAGGATAAACTCTGCCGTCACACTGGTCGAATTACTCATCACTGGTTTCTTGTCTCACCTGGAAAAAATTAAGTAATATCTGTGTGAATTTTGAAATAAATACTTTGGGAGTGTAAAGTTAATACATTTAATTCAATCATCCATCCATCCATCCATTTTCCAACCCGCTGAATCCGAACACAGGGTCACGGGGGTCTGCTGGAACCAATCCCAGCCAACATAAGGCACAAGGCAGGAACCAATCCTGGGCAGGGTGCCAACCCACCGCAGTTTAATTCAATCAGTTTTTCTATATTAATAGGAAATTATAAATAGGGTCTTCTTGGAATTTTCTAGGAGGTTCAGTGTCCCTTTTTAGGACATCAACTTCTTTGAATTTTCATTTCATCAAGCATTAATATTACATCATGTCACATATGAGCTGTCACTTTTCACTTGCCACTCATCACTCATAAATATTCACTTGTTTATTACATACCATGTGTCACTTTTTGTTTGCCACTCATTGCTCATCTCACATCACTCATCATTTCTCAATTGTTAGCTTTTATTTTCATCCATTTTCCCACCAAAAGCCAGATAGGATATCACAAAGGGAAATCGCAACCTTTTTTTGATAAACAGGGATATACATTGAGTACAATTTTCAACTTTCCTTTACTAAAAAGGCTAAAACCAAAGATTAAGTGGTCCACAGGGAATTTAGAGGATTGTGGCTCCTTGTGTTTTAATGAATTCCTTTTCATGAGCCAGCTTCTAGTTAGGCACTGCTGTTCATTTGAAACACTATGTGTCCTCAGCCCCTGACTAGAAGAAATGCCTTCTTGTGTAGTCAGAATAGGATTACGGTCGGAGAAGACTTGATTTTGCCTTTTTGCACACTTTACTTTGATTTACATCGATTTCAGCTATACAGGATTTGCCAATGGGTGCCCCAACATTCTGTCTCTTGTTTATTCTTATTGCATAGCAAAGAGTGAAACCCATGTTTGGCAAGTGCATGATTTTATTTTGTAAACAAAGTCTGTAAGAAAAGTACAAAGCTCTGGCAACTGCACTTTTCATTTAATTAAAACTACTAAAAACTGCAAACTCTAACGTTCATATTCCCAGGGACCAGCCACTCCATGTTGGATGCACTCATTATCACAGTCCTCGGGATCTGATGAATTGCTCACATTGACGTAACCTTATTACATTGGTTTCATAGAACATGAATCACCTCCTCCACATCTATCTGTCGTGCTATCTTCTAAAACAAAAGATGTATCTGAAAACAAATGGATTTATGCCTCAACCTGCATAACGTTTGCTCATGTCCACGGTATGTGTTCTCTGTAGGCCATCGATTTTCCTCAGAGAACAATATCAATTAGGCCTTTTCCTTCTGGGAGCAGTCATCAACCTGTAAGCTCTCTTTCAGTTATCCTAAACCATAGACTGCTGAAATCATCTAAAGTTTTGGGTGGCAGGGTACAAGGTTATGCTGTCTCTTTATAATTAGAAAGCAACATAATAAAGATGATTGAAAGTGGATTTAAAATTATTACAAATCAGAACAGTGTTTTATATATAAACTAGGCTGACCCGCCTTTTAAGGCGACCGACTTTTAAGTTGACCACTTCTTAAGGCAATTCAATATGTAGATCAATTTGATATTTTATACAAACTCATTAATTTGGTTATATTGCATTTGAGCGGTATTACTTTAATACTCGTAGTTTCTGTTATTTTTGTGATGAAATATAAACTTTTTTTCTATATTGAGGTCGCCCTTTTGAACCCCCCTGATATTTACTACACGGTGAGGCATTTGTACTCCATCAACATTAATTATTTCCAGAGACATAATTTTGTCTATTTTTTTAGCGCATCGCGCACAAAAGCAAGGGAACGATGGGAGCACCAGAATTCTGCTCACATGATGTCGCTTCGTACCGCAAGCTGCAAGTAGTAAGTCTGTGATAAGCGGAATACCGCTACGCTTTCCTTTCACGGGACGGAAGGACAATCCCGACCTCTTTTATATAGTAAGAAAGAAGAAGAAGATATCGCACAGTCTGGAGTAGAAAATCATCTATTACCTGGAAAAACGAAACTACAAATCCCATCGTGGCATTGCAAAATGGACGGGACGTGAGTGAAACTCCGCGCCTTGCGTAGCACTCACGGGACGGAAGGACAATCCTGACCGCTTTTATATAGAAGGATGTCTACACGTGGAAGTTTGTGTGTCTGTCTGTCTGGCCCGGAAGTGCAAAGTGGCCCGGAACTGCGAAGCTACAGTATGAAGCTCAAAGAAATCAACTCTGTCGCCAAAGAGAAACTACAGAGAAAACAGAATCTCGCTTAGACACTAATGCACAATATACAATACAATACAATACAGTTTATTTTTGTATAGCCCAAAATCACACAGGAAGTGCCGCAATGGGCTTTAACAGGCCCTGCCTTTTGACAGCCCCCCAGCCTTGACTCTCTGAGAAGACAAGGAAAAACTCCCAATAAAACCTTGTAGGAAAATGGAAGAAACCTCGGAAAGGCAGTTCAAAGAGAGACCCCTTTCCAGGTAGGTTGGGCGTGCAGTGGGTGTCAAAAGTAGGGGATCAATACAATACAATATACAGAACAGAACAATTCCTTAAGACGGCATAATAATAAAAATTTTAGAAGTACGGTTTAACAGTAGATGATATGACATAATTAGGTTTGGATATTTTTAGAGTCCTGGAGACCTCATCCATCTAGCTGCCTCCCATTTGGCCATGCCACGGCTGAAACTTGCTCGATGAAAGGACCCTCTTTCCCATGATTCCTGTGATCCTCCATCAGGGATGACTTTACCATAGGCAGGCAAACAACTTGGCAGGTGGGCGTGGCACCAATGCCACATTTGGGTACCGAGAAAAGAAACAGAATAGGTGAGGGTTAGTATTCAAATATAATTATCATGTTACTTATGTTATAGTGCTAATGACTAACAACAGAGATGCAGTATGTACAGTTAATCAGCAGCTCTAGTCAGGATATGCTAAACTGAAGTAGTGAGTCTTCAGCCGGGATTTAAAGGCTGAGACTGAAGGGGCATCTCTTATGGAAGCAGGAAGACCATTCCACAGTTTAGGGGCCCTGTAACTAAAAGCTCGACCTCCCACTGTTATTTTATTAATCCTTGGAATCCTAAGCAGACCGGCATCTTGAGATCTTAATGCGCTCAGGTTTGTAAGTCATGATAAGTTCAGACAAGTAAGCGGACCTTGGCCATTTAATGCTTTATATGTTAAAAGGAGGATTTTGAAATCTGCCCTAAACTTAACTGGGAGCCAGTGTAAAGATTTAAGAACTGGGGTTATGTGTTCATATTTTCTTGTTCTTGTAATAATTCTTGCAGCGCATTTTGGATTAACTGGAGGCTGTATAGAGAACAGTTTGAACAGCCAGTGAACACCGCATTGCAGTAGTCAATCCTACTAGAGATAAATGCATGAATTAATTTCTCACAATCCTGTTTATTTAGAAAGCCTTAATTTCCTAACATTTTTAAGATGGAAAAACATGTTTTGGACGACTTTGTAATATGCTTTAAATGACATGCTAGAGTCAAAGATAACTCCTAGATTGCGGGCTGATTCAGTAAAATTAATTGGGATTCCAACTGAGTTAAATGACGACAAAATATTGCTGTGATCAGCGTCATTCCCTCCAACAATTAACATCTCTGTTTTATCTGTATTTAAAGACAAGTAGTTCTCATTCATCCATTCCTTTAATTCACTAACACAACTAATTAAAGACAACATCGGAGAAACTTCATTTGATTTAAATGAAAGGTATAACTGGGTGTCATCTGCATACGAGTGAAAATTAACATTATGTTTCCTAATGAGAGATCCCAGTGGAAGCATGTAAAGTGAAAACAGTAAAGGTCCCAGTACTGAGCCCTGCGGGACACCATATTGAACTTCTGTGTATAATGATGGAGTACTGTCTGCACATTTCTGTACATACTGGAATCGATTTGATAAATAAGAACTGAACCAAGCGAGCACGGGCCTGTAAGCCCAACATCGCTTTCTAGCCTGTGCAGTAAAATAGAATGGTCAATAGTGTCAAATGCTGCACTTAAGTCCAACAACATAATTACAGTGGAATTTCCTTCATCAGAGGATATCAGAATGTCATTTACAACCCGTGTTAGTGCCGTTTCTGTACTATGACCAGTGCGAAAGCCAGACTGGAATTTCTCAAATAAATTGTAATGCGTAAGGTGTGACTGAAGCTGACTGGCGACTACTTTTCTAGTATTTTAGAGAGAAATGGTAAATTTGAAATAGGCCTATAGTTATTTAGTATGTGTGGGTCTAGGTCTGACTTTTTAAGTAAAGGTTTAATGACTGACACTTTTAGTGCATCAGGTCCGTGCCATGCAGTAATGAACTATTGATAACGGTTAGAATAGGGCTGCAAGAACATCCATTGCACTTTTACTAGTTTTGTTGGCACTGGATCTAGGGAACAAGTAGTGGGCTTCATTTTAGTAATTAAAGTTAAGACTTCCTGGTGAGTTACAGGATTAAAATTATTAAAGTGCTGAATGCAATGTGACAGGGTCTGCTAAGCTAGTATTTGGTTTGTACTGTGATGCTGAGATCTGGGATCTTATATTTTTAATTTTCTCATTGAAGAAGTTCATAAAGTCTGTACTGCTAATATCTGTTGGTATTTTGCACTGTTGATCTGAATTCCCATTTGTTAATTTAGCCACTGCTCTAAAAAGTACCCTAGGATTTTTATTATTGCTATCTATTAATGTAGAATAGTATTCTGAGCGAGCTTTAAAGAGGGCTTTTTATATTTATTACACTCTCTGTCCATGCAATTTGAAAGACATGTAGCTTTGTTGTTCTCCATCTGCGCTCCAGTTTTCGACACTCTAATTTAAGAGCTCGAGTATTTTCATTAAACCAGGGAGAGTTTCTATGTGCTTTGATCACTTTTGTTTTAGGGAGCCACTGTGTCCAGAGCATCTCTCAAGGTCACATTATAATGTGATATTAGCTGATCTAAATTGTTTTCCACGTTTACATTTGATGTTAACTGATCTAAATGGTTTTCCACAATTACACTCGACTTACTCAAGGTATCTATAAATTTTGAAGCAGAATTACAATCTAGATGTCGCACTGTCTTTGTTTTAATCTGCGAGTGCGCTGGCATGGGCAGAACTAAATCAAATGTAATTAAGAAGTGATCGGAAATAACTACATTTAATGGAGTAATATTTAAATTTTGAATTTCAACTTTGTAAGTTATAATTAAATCTAATGTATGGTTATGATTATGAGTTGGACCTTTGACAATCTGACAAAATCCTACTGAATTTAACAAATAAGTAAAACATTTGCTAAAAGTGTCAGTTTCCACATCAATGTGTACATTAAAATCCCCATCAGAACTACGTGATCATAATTTATAGCCAAATCAGACAGAAGGTTGCTAAATTCAGTCATGAACAATGAATATGGCCCTGGTGGTCTGTAGACTAGCACTATAATTGTGTTGGAATCTGTTTTAATATTTAAAATGAATGCCTCAAAGGATGTAAAGTTGCCTAAATTTTTAGGAGTGATTTGCATTTTGTTACAATGAATTATTCCAAGGCCTCCTCCTCGACCAGAATCTCTAGACTTATGAAGGAACGAGTATCCATCTGGTGACGCCTCAGCTAGGGAACAGTGTCACATTTACTAAGCCAGGTTTCAGTAAGAAGACACAGATCAGATTTTGTACTTAATATGATATCATTTACCAAAACAGCTTTAGTGCCAAGAGAGCGAATGTTCAATAAACAGCATTTAAAACTGCATGGTTCTTTCTGAACTGCTGATATATTTTTTGTTTTAATTTGAATTAAATTTCTATTACAGATGCCCCTGGTGGAGTGTCTGGTTTTATCCCTTGGTCTAATTATACACCTTATTTTTTGGTTATCAATTAATTTATGGTTTGTATCAAGACTAAATTTACTGGATGCCCCACAACAGTGATTATGGGTAACAGCTTCAGGAAAATAACAGGTGGGATAAAGAACAGCCTGTGATTTAAGATCACATGACTGCGGCCTGGATGGTGCTCTAATCAGTCAACCAGGCAGTTTTGCTGACATATTTTGGGATAATACATAAGATCCCCTCCAGTTAGGATGAAGACCATCTCTTCTGAAAAATCCAGGCCATTCCCAAAAATCATCCCAATTGTTCACAAATGCTATGCTTTTATTTGCACACCAGGTTTCTAGCCAGCAGTGAATGCACAACCGATGCGATTGATTGATTGAAGTGCCAGAATCCATGGTTTCTAGGACCCCAGGCTTTTTACAACACGGGCTTACACAGCTAGTAAAATTATAAGTGCCTCATCATAAAATGGACCTGAATAAATTAATACCAACAAGAAAGAGTAAAAGTTCTTAACCCACTTCTCCGTCATTTGGCTTTGCTTTGATAAAAAGGTAGTGTTATCTGCTTAATTCAGATTTATTTTTCTTCTACACAGTACAATAAAATTCCTAATTGGACGTTACATCATCATATTGCCACTGTGCTTGTTCAGCAGTCTGAAACTCCCAATGTAAGTTATCTAAAATGTAAAATCACTAAATATAATACAGAGTGAATTGCAAAACAAGATGAGTTCCCTATTCCTACTCTAACTTCCCATATCTGACACTAAAATTTGTTTTACATTCGATTTCACAACCATGAAACTCACTAAAAAGAGTTTTTTGGAGTCAATTTTTTTTTTTTATGGAGAGAATGGATCATAGCTTCTTAATGGTTTGACAACATCATATATCCCTTGTTTGGACTCGTAAGAATCTCAGAAACGAGTCTTAATTTTAAATAAAAGGAGCATAAATATCTTTTGGAAATTCAACATGGCTAAGCAAAGCCCACAATGAGACAAAAAGACTTACATCTAGACACAAAATGTAGACCGATATACTTTAGGATAAGTTAATATGTCAATAGATATTGTAGTACTGCATAAGCATTAAATAACTAGGTACGTTATCTGTCGAAGACAAGTAAAGAATAAATGTAATGATATTTGATATTTGACGTCTCTTGCCAAATGTGTACCATTAATGGTTGTCTTACACCCTTCTTCAGTTTTCTTCAGGTGTCTCAACCTGTGTTAGCTGGAGTTTCTTCTCTCAAACACATTCCCATAAAACCTGCTTCTCAGACTCTGTCATTAGGTGTACAGCTTCCATTCTGGTTGCTTTTTGGCTACCATCAATGGTAGATGGATCCCCATTACCTTCTATGAAAACATTTGTATTGTTGAGAATACTTCCACTGTTTAAAGCCAACTCTCAGCGTTCCTTCAATGCCTTTCCTTCGTATCTTAACTTAAAAGTGGTGAGGCGGCCTTCTGCTGTTATTATAAAAAAAAAAAATCCCTTTATATCCAGCACTCTCTTCCACAACACTTTACCCACAACCCGTACCACGGCCACATTCAATCATTGCCCCAACGGCTCCTGTGGTTACCGATGCCCAAGTTACTGATGATTTCTTTGATGAACAATATCAGTGCGACCCCTCCTCACTTACACATCCGGATAGTGAGACTGACTGCCACTTGTTAGGGGCTATGGGAGGCTCTTCTAACTCACACAAAAAGCCCTCCATTTCACAATGTACTAGAAGCAAAACCCTCAGAGATAAGTCCCCTGAAAACCTTACCCCGTTTAAGTCCCCTAAACCTTTAGCACCCACATCTTCATGCCCTTTAATTGAGGTCCCTAACCCCCAACACGATCCCACACAACCCCCAGGAAATGCTAACCCCACTACTGTAATGATACATCGTAACTGAGATATTCAAGAGCTGAAAGACGTAGTGTCCGAAGTGCCTGATCTTAAGGTAATCGGTAGGTTGAAGTTTGTGGAACAGGTGCAGCAACTAGACAACATATATAACCCAGTGCGGCCGAGTGGACCCAAGTGCTACGCAGAAAGATGGGCACTACTTGGGCTACTGTCAATCATGGGCAGCATAATGGAGAACAGTGGCAGTGGAATGAGGCATTGCCTCGTGGACAAAATAATGAGGGTCCTTTCCTTGCCCAATGGGAACCCGTGAAAACTGCAATAGCTGCAAAATATAAAAAGGGCACTGACTGATACCTTATTTCAGCTGCCAAACAAAAGAAAGATGAGACGGTAGATGAATGGGCACACCGCATTCAGGACTTGTTGACAAACCATTCTGGCTTAGACAGCCCAGACAACCGTGCCAAGGCAGGAGTTCCTCCTTTTCTGTCAGGACTCAGAAGTGATATTCAAAATAAAGTACGCACGTCCTGTATTTGGATGGGAAAGTGCCACTTTTGATGAAGTTAAAAAAGACACGGAGCATGCTGAACGACAGACTAAACAAAAAGAGTCAGACACTCAGACCAAGTTAATTGCGGCACAAATGAATTATTATGCAGGTGGAGCTGCCTCAGGCAGGGGTCGAGGACGTGAAGGACGTGGATTTTTCCGAGAACAGGGGCGAAGCCGAGGGAGAGGTCGTAGATTTTTACTTCCTAATCCGAATTCTTCATCTGCTCAGCCGCTCTCCCTCAGATCAAGCACCTACTGTACATCTTGCCTGTTACGATGGGACACTTCTGCCGCAATTGCCCACATCAGCTTCCTCCCCCGCCTTCCTTACCTGAACCTGAGGATATTCCTTTCACAGGGACCCCCAGCCACTCTCTTCAGTTGCCTTTGCTCACTCGCCATGCGGACACAGATCCTTTATTGACTTTGCTGGTGAATGGCACTGAAACTGCTTTTCTAGTCTGCCTCGAACGATACACTGACTGTACTTACTGCTTCTGGACAACCACATGTTTTGCTGGTGTCTAAACCTCTTCGGGTTCAGCTTCATTTCAGTGGTTCCACTTTGATGCACCGATTTTTTTTATTAAATCAGCTCTGCCCTGTTAATCTGTTAGGAAGGGATCTGATGACTAAGCTCTCCCTCTCTATTTCTCTAACCGAACGAGGGTTTCACTGTTCTATTCCTAAATTCCTGTGCCAAACCTCCCCCCACACTAAGCCCTCCATTGCAGCTTGGACCCTGAACATCTCCTCACACACCATTCTCCTTAAAGCCCTACACTCTTTTCCTTCATGTCTTTTCCCCACTTGCAAGTCCCCAACACCCTCCACTGCACTGCCCAGTACTTCCCTGCTGAAGTGGACACACCTTGGTTAGAATCTTTTCTCTCTTCAGGTAATAGCCCAGAGACCCTCCATATCCCTTGCATTTTTTTTCTCATGCAAACACAGCTGCTGCTGTCAGTGCACTTCACATATTCCCAAAGCGTTTTCTATTTCGGAGGTTCGGTTCCCCATGTTTTTCTTTAGCCAATTCTAGCACCGTTCACTGAGTTGAAATTGGGGATTGGGTGGAACAATGTTTCAATAGGACGGACTGGCTGCACGTTTTCCGGTATTTTGATACCTCAGATCATTTGATAACTAAAGTTGTGCTTCAAAATGATTTTTAGTATATCATGCATTGTGCCGTCCTTCCCTTTCTGCTTTTCATTGCAAACCACCTCTCCCTCTTGGCTTTCCTCACTTCCCGATGCACTGTGGTCCCAGGGGAAAAATGATTATGGAAGGATAGCACACTGTGAGCCACTGGTGATTTACCCAAAAATCGTCCTTCTGCCCGCATCGCCCAGTATCCTCTATCTCCAGCAGCAGAGGCTGGCATCTCCGCCGTACATTCCGATCTCGTGAAACGTGGAGCAATCATTCAAATTAAACACTCTCCAGTCAACTCCCCCGTTTTACCTGTTTAAAAGGCTGACGGTTCATGGCGTTTTGTTCAAGATCTTCGACACGTTAATTCTGCAGTTTTTCCTAGGGCACCTATTGTTACTAATCCTTCCACTATTCTTTCTACGATACCCTCGTCCGCCTGTTATTTCTCTGTTATTGACCTTGCTAACGCTTATTGTTGTATTCCTTTGCACCCCGACTCTCAATTCTGGTTTGCCTTTACTTTCCAAAACCGCCGTTGGACATGGACCGTTATGCCTCAGGGATATATTGTAGCCCTTGTGTATTGGATAAGCTCTTGCTCAAAATTTAAAAGGCTAGATAAAGACAGTGTATTGATACAGTATGTAAATGATATAATGTGTAGTACTACAAAGAAGATTGTGCACGGATACTCAGAAATTATTAGTTTTAGCAGCAAATGGCCATAAAGTTTCTAAAACAAAACTGCAGTTCATTCAAACAACTGTGAAATATTCAGGTCATGACATTTCTTGTGAAACAAGAGCTCTCTCTCTCTAGCGATCGTATAAACACCATTCAAAATCTTCCTAGACCTGTTACAAAGCAACAGGTTGTGTCTGTATTAGGCATTCTAGGATACTGCCGGCAATGGATTTTAAACTTCAATGAAAGAGCACAGCTTTTGCAAACTTTAGCGATCACCCCTGCTCTCCCCCTTTCTGGTCAGGTGGCATGCAATGATCAAGCTGAGAAGGCTCTATGTGAAAAAAAAAAAAGTGCCCTACTGTTTGCATGCGTTGGGACTGTTGACTATCTCGTCCATTCACTCTGTTCGTGGACGAAAAGGGGGGATATATGAATGCAGTTCTTACACAATTCCATGGAGAAAAAACAAAGGCTTAGCCTATTTTTCGAAAAAAATTGGATCCAGTGGCTGCGGGAATTACAACCTGTCTCAGAGCTGTAGCAGCCACAACAGAGGCCGTGCTAGCCAGTACAGATATAGTGCTCATGAGCCCCCTAGTGGTAAAAGTGCCTCACGCGTACACTCCATTTTAGTACAGGTTAAAACATCACATCTCATTACTGCTAGGGCAATACACTATCAAAATGTACTCTGTACGTTGTCAAATGTTACCATAGAAAGGTGCTCCACCTTAAATCCAGCTACTTTTCTACCAACTGTCATGATGAAATAACTAAGGTTATAAAACCTAGACCAGACCTACAGGAAACAACCGAATTTCTTCAAGTTTAAGCGCGCAGGCAGCTGAGTTGATAGCTCTCACCTGAGCTTGTCAGTTGTCAGAGGGAAAATTGTAACTATCTATACTGATTCTAGATATGCTTTTGGAGTCTGCCATGATCATGGGGCATTATGGAAACTCAGGGATTCAAGACCAGTACTGGCAAGCCCATTCAGCATCAAAAACTAAAAGAATCCCTCTTAGAGGCCATAACGAAACCATCAAAGCTAGTGATCGTTAAAATGTCAAGCTCACACAGGAAAACAGGATCCTGTCAGCAAAGGAAACAAATTAGCTGAACATTTTGCTAAACGGGCTGCATATAATAACACACCAATCTCTTTATTCCAACAGAGAAATGACCAGGACACTGATAATCAAATTATTTCTTTACAGAGTGCAGCCACGGACACAGAGAAGAGAAAATGGTCCAAAGAAGGGTCCCTCTCTGATGGAGTCTGGACCCATAAGCAAACTAACAAACCTTTCCTCCCAAAGGCTTCTTTCCCAGGTATGGAAAAAATCGCCCATGGCTTAGACCATGCTGGAAAAGACGCCATGGTTCAAGATGTTGAAAACATTGGGAAGCTGTAGGTTTCTCTACATATGCAGAGCAGTTCTGCAGGCGCTGTGCATTATGTCAAAAGTTTAATGTAGGAAAGGGCACCCAGGTAAGTCCCCGTTACACCTAACCTAATGGGTCCATTCAACACCTTCAAATGGACTTCATTGAATTAACACCATCAAAGGGGTACCGATACTGTTTAGTAATTGTTGATGTGTTCTCCCGATGGGTGGAAGCTGTCCTTCCAAACATGCAGATGCCAAACCTGTGGCAAAAGCTTTGATAAAGGAAATCATTCCAAGATGGGGCATACCGCAGAAATTACAAACTGATAATGGCACACATTTGAACCACCTGGCTCCAGATAAATGTGCATCATTATTGCAAATACCACCCTCAGAGTGGAGGTATTGTGGAACGATGCAATGGTACCTTGAAATCTAAATTGGCTAAAATCTGTGAGCAAACAAATTTAACTTGGCCTGATGCTCTGCCTCTGGCCTTGATGGGATTAAGGGGAAGAACACATCGGCAGTTAGGGCTGTCGCCATTCGAAATTCTGACCGGACGGCCCATGCCAATCGGCATGGTCGTAGTTAATGTTACACTGCATACTGTGGACAATGATCTTCTTTCCAGTCTTACAGGTCTCCGAGCTTCTCTGAAGGAAGTCCACGAGCAGGTGAATCAGGCCTGGAGAACTAGTCCTTCATCAAAGGACTCCCCGATTCCGTTAGGAACCTGGATTCTGGCTAGAGATACTCGAAGGAAACATTGGCATCACCCTCGGTGGAGAGGACCGTTCCAAGTTCTGCTGTGGACACCACACGCTGTTAAAGTTGAGGGACTGCCTGCTTGGATTCACATCTCACATTGCAAAAGATGGCACCCTTGATTGTGGTCCTACTATGTCTTTCCATCCCCTTGTCGACTGCTCTGGTCACCTTGACTTTTCCTTTCGGAATCACCACATCAGTTCAGGTGGATTTCTGTTCTATTATTGACTGTGGGACTGATCGACAAATCGGAATTCGGAAGTAACTGTGACATGTGGGACTGGGTTTTGGCTAATACTGGAACTGATGACTGGGGTTTATCAACCCTATAAGGCCCAGAAGTATGGTCTGAAATATCGTTTTTCTGTTATAAAAGGACATGCCCCTCATGAATGTGCCGAATACCATTGTAACACTTTGATCATTACTCTGAAGAACCCTTCTTTACATGATTCAGGAACCTATATTTTAGGGGCATGTGTATCTGGAATAGATCCTCTAGGGAGATTTCAAATTAAGGTTGAGAACCCTGTTACTAACACCTCCCATTTCCCACACACACACCCCTCTCTCCTACCCCTGGTCCAAACCCGCCCCCTGTCAAGGTCATGAATATTTCCACCTCTTCTTCCACTTTTTCGATTGAAACTGGGTATGACGATCAGAACCGTTGGCTGCAATGGGTATTATATTCGGCTAGACAAGTGAATCAATCTGATTGCTATGCATGTGCTATAGCTAGGCCACATTTGGCCACTGTCCCTTTTCCTCTTTCTAACATATCTGATCCTACTGGCCTTCCTTGCCTACTTGCCCTTTTTATCTCTTCCTCTATTCCAATCGACTCTAATTACATTACACTTTCCCTTCTTTTTCCCCCTACTCTTCCCATGACTCCCCCGATATTCCAGCCTGATGAAGGTATTTATACCTGTTTTTTAGAAACCTCTCTTCCTCTCGTGGCACAAATGTTGGTAATATCCCATCCTCTTTTTGTTTCCAAACTTTTCCGATTAATTCTTCCTCTTTAGCTTCCAAATTATCAATTTTTCTGATTACTCAGAATACTGATATTTGGTGGATGTGCCCTAGGTCTAAATTGCTTGACATCCTTCCACCTGACTGGACTGGCACTTCTGCTTTAATACAATTTGTTATGCCTTCCCAGTTTTCCCTACATGGCCCTTGGGTGTATTTTGATTCCATTCGAGTCTCTCGTGGAGTCCCTGATAAGTTTAAGGCAAGGGATCAAGTTGCTACCGAATTTGAGTCTATTTTTCCTCAGATTACTATAAACAAACATGTAGATTGGATTAATTATTTCTATTACAATCAACAAAGATTCTTAAATTTTACTAAGAAGCTGTTGAAGGTATCCATGACCTGGCAAAATCGATTGGCTTTAGATATGCTCTTGGCTGAGAAAGGAGGCGTTTGTGCTATGTTTGATGATGCATGCTGTACCTATATCCCTAATAATACAGCTCCTCATGGATCAATCACCCGTGCTTTAGCTGATTTGACATGAACTAGCTACTAATTCTGACATTTCTAATCCTTGGGACAAATGGTTTATGTCCACTTTTGGGTCCTGGGGCCAATAGCTTAAATCAGTTTTCATCTCTCTTACGGTTGCTTTAATCGTTCTCCTGCTTGTAGCTTGCTGTATTGTTCCTTTGATAAGATACATTGTATCCAAGTATTTTACTGCCTTTATGGCAAAGGCTTACTTTTTACACAAAGAAAAAATGCTTCAGATCAGCACAGCCACCCCACACTCCTCCACCCACTCCACTCCATCCCCCTCTCCTACCCTTTCCTACTCAACTCTCCCTGATCAAATATTTTTTGTTTGCTAAAAAAGGGGGGAATGTGGAAGACGAATGTTCTCTTCGTTCCCTTGTACTAATTCATGTCTGAGAAGTAAGCTTTACGAAACCAAGTAACAGCATGCTTTGTTTTAGCAAACAGAAAAATGTTTGTGCAAAGGACTCAAGGTCTGAGCATTCCACACTTGAGTCTGCTTTATCACGTTTTCCCTTAGCTTACATCTGAACGCCATAACAAAAAGGGCCAAGAAATCAAATTGCACAAGGGGCGTTGAAGGGGCTCAAAGATTGTGTATAATAAAGTATTGACTGTTACATTTTATAATGATATTAAATCACGCATTCTAGGGGTATAAAACTGGACCCCACCCAACAGACGGGGTTCAGAAGAGCCCTGACGCTGTCATGTATATTTGATTGTCTGCTTTTCTGAAACTCTTCTCACCATGACTCTGAAAATAAAGCTGCTTTATAACTGCACCTGCTGTCGGGTCTGAGTTTTCGTCCACATTATGCACCTAAAATCTGAAATAGCCTGCCAATAGGAATTCGCCAGGCTAATACAGTGGAGCACTTTAAAACACTGCTGAAAACACATTACTTTAACATGGCCTTCTCATAACTTCACTATAATTAAAATCCTGATACTCTGTATATCCATCTCATTATAATAACTATTCATGGTGGCTCTAAAATCTGTACTAACCCCTACTCTCTCTTCTGTTTCCTTTTCCGGTATCCTTTTACTCAAAGTACTGTGATGTTCCAAGAATGATGGATTGATTAAAAGCCAGAAGCCTGTATGACCATCAACACAAGTGACTCCGTGAGAACCCTAACTACAAAGAGGACTGTTTCATTTATGTTAGGTAGAATGCCCAGAGGGGACTGGGTGGTCCCGTGGCCTGGAACCTCTGCAGATTTTATTTTTTTTTTCTCCAGCAAGTTTTTTTTTGTTTTTTCTGTCCACCCTGGCACAAAGGACCTTACTCCTTTTCTATGTTAACTAATGTTGTCTTATTTTAATTTCTTATTTTGTCTTTTCTTCATTATGTAAAGCACTTTGAGCTACGTTTTGTATGAAAATGTGCTCTATAAATAAATGTTGTTGTTGTATCCTCATGTGTATCAACCTCCCTTGCGTGGTGCTTCCTGTCTTGATTGTGTTTGGCTGAGCAACCACAACTAAATGGACCAATCAGACCAAAGCCAAACTGACCAATTAGATTGCTTTGAGGGACTGACCATATACACTCACATTGGCTTTTTATTATATAGATGCTAAGTATCCCATAATGCTCTGTAATACCTCACACATTTAAACCAAGTAACATATGAAATCAGGTAAAAATAATTGAGATTAACCATACTTGGTAGCGCATTGCTGTTAAAGTCTGGATTAAGGCATAACAGTTAAACAAAATAGCAGTAAATCCATGGGAAATAAAGTTTTTAGAAAATCAAAATATAACTCAGCGGTAGAAAGCTTAGACCTGAACAATTTATTATACAGTCAACTGCCAATCACTCAGGAGGCGATTAACTGTTTTTCAGCCTAACTGTGGTTAAAGTTTACTCTGAGGGCTGAATATTTTTTCCAAAAAACTCAGTTTTCTGAAAAGCACACAAAGCAATAGTTTCACACATAAATCAACATAAACTGTCTGTTGCTGCATGCTGAGGCTGCTACAACATATTCACTGTTTCTGGTGGCTACATAGGGGTGTCTTGACAGGCAGCAGGAATATGCGCCAGGCCGTCTGGCCTTGCTGTCTTTGTGTGGTGGGAGGGCATTGGCTCTAGTTGCAGTGCGACACAATCTGGTTTGTACCTCTTGTTATCGTAAGTGGTGGTTCTCACAGGAAAACGTTGCTGTAGGCGCATCCACTACACAACCATATTCAGCACCACGATCAGCCGGGGAGCAATCAGCTGGTGCTGGTTTTTCCCTTTCATTTTTGATCTCCATCTCCAGATCACTTGGTTAAAATTGGAGTCCGACAAGTCAGAGTCTGATTCATTGATAATACTCAAAAGTCGTCTACAGTGTATTTTGCTTTGCACATTCGCTTTGGTCTTTCACCAGATGTCGATGCCATTTTAGAGGTTGTTTGCACTTCACTACTCATGCATGTGCAGGGAATCCAGGAAAAAATAAATGAAGCTAATGTTCCTTCTAGCAAAGAGAGTCAAACAAAAACGTAATAGTGAGTTTTATTGCTATTTGCAGCTGTTTACCATAACTCTATCCCTGAATTTCGACAAAAGTTGGCATCTGCCTTGAAGAGTTAATAAAACAACTGTACCCAAAAGTCTACATCAGGTCTACTGCATCATGTCTACCTTTCATTTATTACCATGGCTACTAATTTTAACCCCATATGTGATACTAAAACATCACAAAATTAGTACAGATTTGACAAGAACAGAGGAGTCAGCCTAACAAGCTCCTCCATCTTATTCACCTAAATGAAGTCAAGTTGAGATTTGAAGGTTCCTAAAGTCCTGTTTTCCTTCACACTGCTTAGTCACTAATTCCATGTGTCTGCACTTCTTTGTGTGAGCAAAAACTTTCTAACATTCATACGTAAACTATATGAGAAGTTCCAGTCTGGTTTTCGCCCCCTTCATAGTACAGAAACGGCACTTGTTAAAATTACTAATGACCTCCTTATGGCTGCTGATTCTGGTCTAATCACTATTCTCATCCTTCTTGATCTGAGTGCGGCCTTCGATACTATTTGTCATACCACTCTTCTTAATAGATTATCTTTGATTGGCATTACTCACACTCCACTTGATTGGTTTAGATCTTACCTCTCAGGCCGCACTCAGTTCATACAGCTTAAAACTTTCACATCCCAACCCACCGCTGTTACGTCTGGTGTGCCCCATGACTCTGTCCTGGGGCCTCTTCTTTTTATTATTTACCTTCTTCCCCTTGGTAATATTTTATTACAATATTTTAATATAACATTAATTTTCACTGTTATGCTGATGACACCCAGCTCTACCTTCCTGGTAAACCCACCTCCTCTTTTCCACCACCCTCACTTATTGACTGCATTTCTGAAATTAAATCCTGGTTCTCTTCAAATTTTCTTAAATTAAACAGTGACAAAACTGAGGTTCTCCTCATTGGTTCAAAATCATCATTATCCAAAACCAATAATCTTTCTTTTATTATCGATAACTCAGTTGTTTCCCCATCATCTCAGGTCAAGAGTCTGGGTGTCATCCTCGACAGTACTCTATCTTTCCAATGTCACATTAATAACAATACCCGGTCTGCTTACTACCACTTACGTAATATTAATCGCATTCGTCCCTCCCTCACTCCTCATACTACTGCCATTCTTGTTCATAGTCTTGTCACTTCTCGGCTGGACTACTGCAATTCACTCCTCTTTGGTCTCCCTAATAAATCTCTTCATAAGCTTCAGTCAGTCCAGAATTCTGCAGCACGTATCATCACTGGAATCCCATCTTTTCACCATATTACTCCGGTCTTGCAGCAGCTTCACTGGCTCCCGATCAAGTTTCGTATTGATTTTAAGATTCTGCTACTAACTTTTAAGGCCATCCATAACCTCGCACCTCCATATCTGTCTGACCTTCTACATGTTGCCGTTCCATCCCGTAACCTTAGATCCTCTTCCTCCACCCATCTGACCGTTCCTTCCGCCCGTCTAACCACCATGGGGAGCAGAGCTTTCAGCCGTTCTGCTCCCAAGCACTGGAACTCATTACCTGCGGACCTCCGAAATATCAAATCATATTCATTTTTCAAATGTAAACTTAAAACACATTTGTTTAAAATGGCTTTTTCTTCTTCCTCCTGATTATAGTGGTTTTGTTTTGTTTTAATTTTTTTTGATTTTCTGATGTTTTAAGTTGTTTATAATTGTGTCTTTTATTTATTTATTTATTTATTGTTTGTTCGATGTCCTTGAGTTCTCTGAAAGGCGCCTTGTATAAATAAAATGTATTATTATTTTTATTATAATCTGCCCTTAAAATGTTCTGAACTGTGTCTCCTTGTTTTTGCTGAAGAATTTATTTTAAAGCTTCAACTGCGTTCAATGTACTAATTCCTTTACTAATTTTAAACACTTCATTCATGTCACATCTTAATCTCTGTGTGTATAAAATTAAATAGTTCAATTCTTTCAATCTCTCCTCATAGCTCAGACCTCTTCCTCATAGGAAGTAGTCTAGCCGCTCTTCTCTGGACTTTCTCTAGCATTGCTATGTTTTTTTGTAATATGGAGACTAAAACCACACACACTACTCCAGATTAGGCCTTGCTAGTGTGTTACATAACTTAATTATAACTTCACTTGACTTGTACTTATACATATTGTGCTCTAACCTAACATCCTATGAGTTGTCTTAACTGCTTTTCTGGAGGCAGTGACAGTGTGGGTAGTGTAGATAGTAATGAGTTGAGTTCTCTATGACTCCTAAGTCTTTCTTATGAGGGATACTTTGAAGTCTTAGACTTCCCATTGTGAATTCAGAACTTTCTATTGTGTATCATACTCTTGACGATAAATGAGGGATGAAGATTATTTCTCATAATTTCCTATTTTGTAAAGACCAACAGCAGAACAGCAAGTTTAGATGTGAATATTATAGCCAAGTGGTAGCCATTTTGTTACTGACTACTGACTGTGAGGGCATCATGCTCCCTTTTTCTTCTACCATTGTCTGGTTTTCCTCTCTTTCCAAATCTCCCCTTATTTCATTCTGTTTATTCCTGATGGTTTTGTTCCAAATCCTTTGGCATACTTACTGTACCTGAAACACACCAGAGGCCAGCTTTAATTTTACCATTATAAAATTCAAGAGGATCATTGCATGAGATTGGACCTTTGAAGGACACTTGTGATGATGGTAAATACTGTCACTTGACTAATTATAGAAAGCACAATTCAGAACAGGGTTAGCTGCTTCTGTACATCTTTTTTAATATATATAAATGATGTGGTTAGGAATATAAGTAACAAGCTGGCTATGTTTGTAGTTGATTCCAAGATAAGTGGATTAGCAGAGGGACTTGGACACCATATAGACTTGGTCAGATTTGTGGCAGATGAAATTTATTATAAATAAGTCCAACCATCCCATCCATTATCCAACCCGCTATATCCTAACTACAGGGTCACGGGGCTCTGCTGGAGCCAATCCCACCCAACACAGGGCACAAGGCAGGAAACAAGCCCCGGGCATTCTGCCAGCCTACCGAAAATGTAAATAACTGTAAAGTATTAAATGTAGGAAGTATAAATATCTGAAAATTGATAACACAGCTATTAACTGCCAGGCAGTGTTCAGAAGCCATTAGGGAGGCAAACAAAATGTCAGACTATATAGTGCCTTGATGTGTGGAGTACAAATCCAAGGAGGTTCTGCTCAATCTTTATAATACACTGGTGAGGCCTCCTCTGGAGTACTGTGTGGAGTTTTGGTCTCCAGGCTACAAAAAAGGAGATAGTACTAGAAAAGGCCCACAGAAGAGCAACTAGGCTGATTCCAGGGCTACAAGGGATGAGTTATAATGAAAGATTGAGAGCTGAGCTTTTTTGGTTTAAGCAAAAGAAGATTAAGAAGAGACAGTTATGCAAAAAGCAATAATCAAGTTGAACTGGCAGGGGTCAAAAATGACTATCAGTTGGCACAAAACTTGAATGCGTGTCATTCAAGATTTGAAACACAGGACTTTGCTTCAGAAGTAAGTCAGAAAAAGATCAGACTGAGGACTGGAGCTGGGAGTCAATCCTTCTTTAAACAGAATAATGACAGAAAGGTCCTTAAACAAGCAATAATCAGAAAAACCTCAGGTCCAGACTGAATAAGTGGCCATCTGCTTTATTACTGTGCAGAGGAGCTCTCTCCAATATTCCACTCCATATTTGGATTTACGGCAAGTGCCCAGTTTATGGAAACAGGCAACTGATATTCCATTGGCAAAAACTGTACATCCCAAAGCATTACTGTACATGACTTTAGATCAGTGGCATTAACTTCTTAAATCATGAAATCCTTTGAGAAGTTAATTAAGAAACAACTACTTTAGAAAACTGAAGGTCTTCTGGACCCTCACCAATCTGCATACAGAGCAAAAGAGGGGTATGGAGGACGCCACAGCAACACTTTTGAATTTACTATATGAGCACTTGGAAGGATCCAAAAACACACAGGATTGCTGTTTAAATACTTTTCGTCAACTTTTAACATGATCCTGCCTCACATTTTAGTGGAGCAACTGATCGATTGGTTGATCAATTTTGTTTGGACCCTACCTTGGTGGGGTGGATTCTGGACATTTTAACAAACAGAACACAAAATTAGTGTCAATGGCTGTTTCTATGACAGCATAAGTGCCTCTGTGGGCACTCTGTAAAGGTGCAGTTTATCTCCTCTTTTGTTTATCTTGTATACAAATGACTGCAGGAGTTCACACAAGGATAGACGTCCTGAAATTTGCAGAGGACTCTGTCATTCTGAGTCTTCTGCAAGATAATTAAGACAACCATGGACCTTTTGTTGCTGAGTATGTATGATGGTGTGATCACTCTAACTTATGACTTAAAAAAAGATATGGTTGTAGATTTCAGGTGATCTCTACCCTTCATTGTCTCAACTTCAATTAAAGGGGGGTATTGAGATGATAGAGCAATACAAATATCTTGGAACATTAATTGATAGCAAACTAAACTTTGATCTTAACTCAGTGAAAAGGGCTGTTAATACTTTTCCTTCTTAGGAAACTCAGCTGATTTAAAGTGGACAAAACCATAATAACACTGTTTTATAACTCCTTTGTTGAATTCATTATTACATTTGCTTTTATCTGTTGGTTTGGCAACCTCAGCAATAAGAATATAAATCATCTTAACAACATTATAAAAATTTGCAGTAAAATGATTGGTTCACCGCGGACTTCTATCACTGTAATGTATTACAAACAGGTTAGAAAGAAAGCCCAACTCTATTCTGTCAGACAGACGCCAACCTCTTTGCTCTAACTTCTGGCTGTTGCCATCAGGCTGCAGATTTAGGTTTCCAAATGTAAATAGCTACAGATTTAAGAACTCTTTTATTTCTAGAGCATTTTGAATTCTGTTACTTGTAGGGATGCTGCTAAATGTGGAATTCTGCATTATTATTGTGTGTAGTTGAAAGTAATTATTCTTTGTATTGATCTTGATTGTGTGTTTGACATTGGTTGTCAAATGTCATGTCTTTTTCTATCTATTGTATCGCTGTAACAATGTCTTCTGGTTTTGTACTTTTCTGCTGCAAACACATTTCCCTCTGGAATAATAAAATCTACCTAACCTAACCTAACATTATCGAGGTGTTTGAAATTATAAAGGGAATTAGTCCAGTGGATCAAGACTGTGACTTTAAAATGAGTTCATGAAGAACACGGGGACACAGTTGGAAACTTGTTAAGGGGAAATTTCACACAGACATTAGGAAGTTTTTCTCGCAGAGAACCACAGACACGTGGAATAAGAGACCGGACTTGATATTATTTTAGAATATTTAAGGTGGTAGGACTGGTGTGCTCTGTTGGGCTGAATTATCTGTTCTTGTCTAGATTGTTCTAATTTTCACATTTTTTCTAATCTACTGACATTCCCCTCCATTAACAGCTGTAGTGTTTGGTGTAACATTTTCCCTAGTATTGTTTTAATCATGACTTGGGGGTTATCTTTGAACTTCTTCCACCAGTTAAGCACAGTTTAGTTAAGATCAAGACCACCATGTTTTATAAAAGTACTTACCCATAAAATGTGAGCTACATGTACTTAAAATTTTAATCCGAGGGATTGTCAATAAAAGTTCAGTGTTGGAAATGTAAACCCTGTGATGGATTGGCACCCTGTCCAGGGTTTGTTCCTGCCTTACACGCTACAACTCTGTTCAGGACAAAGATAGCTAGAAAAACGAATGATGACTGACTAATCTAATCTAATCTAATCTAATTATATTATATTATATTATATTATATTATATTATATTATATTATATTATATTATATTATATTATATTATATTATATTATATTATATTATTCTCAAAACCTGCTTAAACATACTTAAACTAATTAAGAGTACTGGAAATTGGAAACCTACCCTGTTTGCATTGGGTGCAAGGCAAGGGTGAGCCTTTGCTAATTATATTATATTATATTATATTATATTATATTATATTATATTATATTATATTATATTATATTATATTATATTACATATTCATAATCAATGCATAATCAGACATACATTTGTGGCTCCTGAATTGGTATCAGCAGTCATCTACAGTCTCACATATTCCATGTATGGCAGCCCTGTCAGAGAGTAATGGGCTGAATTTAAATTGTGTTCAAGTTTCCAGAGTTACACTCCTAAGATTCAGATTTCATTCTCTTTCAGTACAATTAAATGCCTGTCTCTCATTTCTGTGACAGTAAACACAAATAATCAGATTTACCTGCCACATTCAGAAGTCTTTACAGGTGCCGTTCTGCCTCCCTTCTGTCCTTTTGATTCATAATAATTGTAGATTATCTGCCGTGTTGTGTCCCGATTCTCCAACAGAGTCTGGCGGCAGACCTCCAGCGGCAGACCCCTCTGTGTTGTTTTCTGCTCTTTATCTTTATTTTTAATTTTCTGCTTGTGTGGAGAGTTTCAAAAGGCTTGCCATAATGTCTTTTTTGCACCATGTTCTAATAAATATCACCATTAAAAAAATCCTAAAATGTACTCCCTATATTATACAACATGAAATGAATTTGTTGAAATGTTAAAGTTACTATAGTGATGATCTCTTAAGACACGTTATTTATAACCTACATTTCATTGCGTGTTGCTTTGCTGGTACCCACAGAGATGTTGGCAACAGGGAATTGTGAACTAGAGATAATTCATGATTATTTTGTATGTTTTTGATAATTGGTTATTACAAGTGTACAACCTTGTTTGCAGCTTCTATTATAAACTGCAGAAGAAAAGTGTTGTTTGTCTTGTAATGCAATAAATTTGTCTTATAATGTGTTTGATAACTATACTGACAATAAAAGGCACTATCCATACATTAGCTTATTTATCTTCTTTGTTTTTATTATGACAGCCACTTGTGAATATGGTGGTTATATTAGTTTGTCTTGCTTCAACATTTAACTTTATTTTTTGTTAGGACTTTGCATTAACAGACATGTATGCACAAGTGTACAAAATTGCAAAGAGATAGTGCCAATGAAATTACACCGACATCTACTATATAATAAAAAACTAAAGTCTGTGTGTCCAGTCCCTCAGCGCAATCTGATTGGTCAGTCTGGCTTTGGTGATGTGATCGAAAAAGGAAGTGTGAGTCTGAGACGCATGAGGAGGAGTAAAGGGGCACGATGAGAGAGTCGGGTTTCACTTATGGCCCAAGTGTTATCTTCATGGTGTTTGCAAGATCTTCTCATGCTTATATGTTCATTTTCTGATTGCTTTTGAAAATAAAATGCAAGTTGAATGATTGATTCTAAATGGGCCTTGTAATTCCTGCCCTGAGCCCATTGCCATTCCCCACAACTTGTAATGAAAAAAGCTTTCTCAGAAAACAAATGCTTGGATTTATAACATTGTTCATACTGATAGAGAAAATGTTTTGAAGCGTTTCTTTAGTAAATTCAAGAAACTTGGTTTTATATATTTGTGCGGTCTTCATGATCACTGATTTATTAGTATTGTGTTCTTTGTTTATTTACTTCTACTCAATTGTTGAGTATGCTCTGCAATGGTCTATGGACCAGTCCTGACAAGCCTGATGGTCCTAGTAAAGCTCCAGCCCATCTTGACCCTTCATTAGCATAAGCAGTTTTAGAGATGGAATGAATGAATTTACGCCCTTCCCACCTTGTTCATTCATCTGACAATTTTCTATTTTCTTCTCTTCTGACTTTATGACATTTTTCCAGAGGCCCTCACAATATAGCCAGTACTTAACTGTCATCTTCTCGCCTTGTTCACTCATCTCTCAGACATACTCATCGGGGTAAAGACACAGACAAATGAGGTCCGCTTACTACTCTTGTCTCGGTCACCATCTCTCTTCATTCACTGGGATATGCTGAGGACGACTCTAACAACATCCTTAGGATCCTTTGGAGCACACTCTCCACAGTTTACCAAGAGTGATCTGGTTTGCCCTTGGAGTGTCTCTCACCATACTCCTTTGTAGGGTTTCCTTGACCTTTTTCACTGCCTCCCATCCAAACCTTTTTGTAAATTAAACTTTCTCTGTTTTTTTCCCTCCCATCTCTAACTCAGGCCCTTTATACTCTGTGGTTACAGATGCTTTGCCTAGTGACCCGTGAAGTGTGAATGAAGAAACCGGCTGAGCTGATCGGTTTGGGTGTGAAAGCACAATCAGCCAATTTCCCCAATAAACATTTCAGAGTGCATGGCATTGCAGCTCACACACACACACACACACACACAAACCCACAAGCCTAAGCTACACTGTTTTTTATACCTAAAACTCTACATTACCACAGACCCCTTAATTGCTTCACCACAGTACAATCATGGCCAAAAGTTTTGAGAATGACACAAGTGTTGGTTTTCACAAAGTTTGCTGCTTCAGTGTTTTTAGATCTTTGACTCAGATGTTTCTATGATATACTGAAGTAGAATTACAAGCATTTCAGAAGTTTCAAAGGCTGTTATTGACAATGACATGAAGTTTAGCACAGAGTCAATACTTGCAGTGTTGGCCCTTCTTTCTTTTTCAAGATCTCTGCCATTCACCCTGGCAGGCTGTCAATCAAACTTCTGGGCCAAAACCTGACTGATGGCAGCCTCCCATTCTTGCAGAATCAGAATTGGTGGGTTTTTGTTTGTCCACCCGCATCTTGAGGATTAACCACTAGTTCTCAATGAGTAGTTTCCTGTTCATGGATTCATGGATCTTAACTTTACTGACGATGCTGTCATCTTCATGGAGTCAATGGAGGCTCTGATTGGGGCACTCGAGAGACTGAGCGAGGAGTCTGAGTGTCTGGGCTTGCGAGTGTCCTCGATAAAAACCAAGATCCAGGATTTCAATGACCTTTTGGGCACGGCCATCAGCAGTGTGTCTGTTTGCGGAGAGAGTGTTGACCTTGTTGATAGAGTCATGGTGCTTCCTGTCTTGCTATATGGTTACGAGACATGGACGCTATCCAGTGGCCTGAGACAAAGACCGGACTCCTTTGGTACTGTGTCTCTCCGGAAAATCCTTGGGTACTGTTGGTTTGTCTTTGTGTTGCTCATGGAGTCCTGAATGAGGCACATTACCTGCATTGTGAGGGAGCAGCCATGTGGCGCATTTCCCCGAGGGTGATCGAGCTCATAAGATCTTCATTGTTGGGGACCCGAGTGGCTGGAAAAGGCCAAGGGGTCGCCCACGTAACACCTGGCTGTGGCAGATAGAGGGTCATTTCCGGAGGGAGGGACTGGACTGCGTGTCTGCCTGGGGGGTTGCCAACCGGGATCCCGAGTTGTTTCGTTGTGTAGTGGGTGTGGCAATACACTGTACCAGTGCATGCTCCCCAACTTGACTTGACTTGACCCCAAATTTCGATGCTTTGTTCCCCGAGCCACTTTGTTGTCACTTTGGCCTTATGGCCCGGTGCTCCATCATTCTGGATTGTTAATTGTTGATCATCAAACTTTTCTTGTATGGTTGAAAGAAGTTGCTCTCTGGGATGTTTTGGTCCCATTCTGTATTCATGACTGTGTTCTTGGGTCAAATTGTGAGTGAGCCCTGCACTGCCTTGGCATACATGAATGATCTCAGGATGCTTTACTATTGGCATGACTCAGGACTGATGGTAGCGTCACTCACCTTTTCTTTTTTCCTCAAAGGGTATTCATCCGATAAAATGACTTGACTCCAGCAGTCCAATCCCAGAATATCAGTCTGTCCCTGATGTTTTTCTTGGCTTCTTTGCTGCCCTTCTTGACACCCACCAGACTATCCTTCAAAAGTCTTCGCCTCACTCACACCTGCCTGCTGCCATTCCTGAGCTAGCTCTGCCCTGGTGGTGCCTAAGAGCACAGAATAAAGAATGGGACCAAAACATCCTCCGAGAACAACTTCTCCCAACTATCCAAGAACAGCTTGGTGGCAAACAATGAACAATCCATCATGATTGAGCACTGGGCCAGCATGCCAGGGTGAATTGCAGAGGTCTTGAAAAAGAAAGGCCAACACTGCAAATATTGACTCTTTGCATAAACTTAATGTAATTGCCAATAAAAGCTTTTGAAACGTCTGCAATGCTTGTAATTCTACTTCAGTATATCATAGAAACATCTGACAAAAAGATCTAAAAACACTGAAGCAGCAAACTTTGTGAAAACCAACACTTGGGTCCTTCTCCAGACTTTTGGTCATGACTGTACACCAAAGCAAGCAAAACTAGCAGGCCAGATTTTGCTTTTTTCAAAAAAAAAAAAATTAAAAATCGACACATTTCTTCATGTAAAATAAATCTTTATTTATTTTCCAAATAAACAACAATTCAATCAATTTAAATGTCTTAGTCTATGCTGAACTACATTTTTGAAGGACTTTTAGGGTTGCTATTTCTCTTCCAGAATATCAAAAAAAATATACTGTTTTGATATTATTTTTTTAGCAGAACAGACATTTTAACATCTGAAATTGTAATGAAAACAACTATTGTACATGCTTTAAAAATGATCAGATTTAATGTTACATTTTGAAACATAATGAAACATGGCTCACTAATTCTGTCATTTTCTTTTTAGAAAACCAGTTTTGTGCTTTTTAGGGTGAACGTGAACTTCAAATTCCACAAGCCAGCTCTGCTAATTGCACAATCAATTTGGCTTCATACTTGTTATGTTCTGGCCAAAACATGGCTGTTGATTTTTTTCTTAAGTTGAATTTTTTATTTGTCAGTTAATGTGCATTATCACTGTCTGGACACCTTTTGTATTTGTAAATTGGTGTTGAATGGTAACACGGCTCTGTCCAGTCCTCCTAGCTGTTACGTGAAGCTTGAAGTGCACTGCCTTGTGTGCTTTTCTTTAGACAAATCCTACACTTCGTATGTGGATCAGACAAAATATGAACTTCTGTTGTTTGTTGACACAGTCTAAGTAGCAATCACCGTTATTTTAGTTTCTCACAAAGAGGTATTCACTGGAAAAAAGGACATTTTGTCACAATCTATCTATCTATTACATAGTGTCTTTCATATCTATCTATCTATCTATCTATCTATCTATCTATCTATCTATCTATCTATCTATCTATCTATCTATTTATTTTCACACATGTGCAATTGGGAGACAGCTGAATGGCCTAAAAGGTAGTAATACCATGCCAGACCAGGGTGGCGGCAGGGTGCACTGACTGTCTCTCACAATCTCTTGAAGACCATTGACGGGAAATCCTGCAGGGTTCTGTTCCCAATGACGAAGTCACTTCTGGTCCCAATGATGTCACTTTTGGTTCCGGTGCCGATGATAATGTCACTTCCGATCCCGTCAATGTCACTTCTGGTCCCGGTCCCGATGTCGTCATTTCCTTTACCGGCTGTCTATCTATCTATCTATCTAGACTCATAACATCTACGCGATTTTTTTTCCTTACAGATTATACTGCTATAATATTCCACTTAGGCTATAGGCCCAATTCAAATCCCTTTTAGAGGGGAAAGCAGGAATGTGTTTGGGGACAGAATGGAACCTTTTTCTGAATCAGGAGAAAGTGGGGGGAAACAAGATGAAATTTTATGTGGAAGGGATCGGAAGTGGGGCTGAAAAATTAGTACCATGCAGACCTCTACATCAGTGGTCTCTTTTCAATTTCAAGACCACAGTTCAATTCATTTGTCTTTGGGTGGTGCTATATTCCTGATACTCCGGTGATATTGTGTTGTTATAAAAACGCCTCGTTCTCGACATGCAGTACTTATACTGATGTGACCACTACCTTGCAGTGTTCAAAGCCGCTTCATTGAAATTTGCACATTATGTGCCGTTATGTGTCTTGGGCTTTGTTGGAGACTCATAATTTCTAAAGTTTGATCTTGTCTAAATACGATTCTCTGTTATGGAGATTATTTTCACTTGTCTGTCTGTATGTTGGTAATATTTATATTATTCAATCTGAAGCAATTTCCAGCCAATTGAAATTTTATTCAAAAAAAGTGGAAACATTATACTGCATAACTATATAAAAAGGTTTGAATAGATATAGCCATCTTACAGTTACATTAGCAAATGCGTAAGTACAGAACGTGACGACTGCCTTAAAATTCAGTAATCTGGGCATTTATTATATTTATATTGTTGCTGGATTAATAGTAAATACCTTGCCTGGGGTGTTGGCAAACAGATTTTGAATGCATGTGCTTTACCAAGTCATATAAGAGGCACTTACAGTATCTGTCACCTTTTGTTTGCCCCTCCATCTCTTTAGCTACAGTAGTACATGAAATTCCCATTAAACAATTTGTACCAAGATGTTGACCTTTTAATGTCGTCTACTTTCTGGGGTTGTTTTTACTCCAGTAAACAGTTTGTGAATACTACTCTTTATCTTTTTGTTTCGGAAGCTATATATTATTGGGTTAAGCATTGGAGGAACAATGTTCCCCACAATGATCATGGTGTTGTAGGCTTCAGCTGACAACTTCACTCCAATTCCTGTTAGAGCATAAGAGGTTGAAATTGGGATATTGAAGAGGCCCACCACTAGCAGGTGAGTAGTCACGGTATTAAAAGCTTTCGTCCGTCCATCAGCAGATGAGATTTTTAGGGCGGCATACGCGATCCTGAAATAGGACATTATAATTACAACAAGGGGACCAACACCAAATGCAATGTAGGTAGGGACAAAAACATTTAAGTGCTTACGTTCGACGTTGCAAGCGATTTTAACCAAAGAAACGTAGTCACAGAAGCAGTAGTTCAGAACATTTGTGTAACAAAGGGAAAACTCTGTCACAAAAACAATAAAGGGCAGCATAAATATTGCTGGAATGATGTTTAGCAACATAAGGGCAACCCCAACAGTTTTATTTGTAACAAGTGAGGAATATCTAAGCGGGTGAACGATAGCCACATAGCGATCACACGCCATAAGCGCCAAGAGGAGGGATTCCACTGCTTCCAAATACAAGACCAAGATCATCTGAAATAAACAAAGCCCGGACTGTACGGGTGAGATGTCTAAAAGAGCAGCTATTATTGTTGGAGCGATGCTGGTGCTGTTAAGCAGATCAAGTGTTGCCAAGGCAGCAATGTAAAGGTACATGGGCGTTTGCAAATGATGATTCATCTTTATGACTAGAATTACCAGGAAATTCCCAAAGAGTGTCACCAAATAGACCATTGTGAGGACAGGAGTTGTGTAGCTCTTCTGCTGAGTGTCCATTTCACACTTCAACACAAACTCTGACACAGCAAGGGAAGTGTGGTTCATGCCCAGAATTCTTCTTCTGCAAAAAAAAAGAATCAAGTTTAACTGTTGAAAAAATCAGTAGTGCAGCCGTCTACCAACATTTGAACTTCAGGTTTGATCCCAAGATTTGGTATCTTCTATAGAGCACTCATATACTTTCTCTGTCTTTGTATGAATAGGTCCCACTGACTAAAGTCACATTATCAGGTTGATTGGCAACTCTCTGATGCAAAGAAGTATAACGATATGTAGGCCACATTCTTTCCTATGCCTTAAAATAATCCACCTTAATAAAATGATAAATGTCTATGTATTGTTTCAGTTACTATGTCTCTGTCATTCCAACAGGTGGAGCATCACAAGCATCTGTAGTAACAAAAGTGCATTGCATTTGTCATTGCAACAGATGGTGTGTCACAACATTAACACTAGAATCCCTGAAGCCTACGAAAAAACTCATAATCCCGGCCCACATTAAATTCCTTCGCACCTCTCCTCATCAGCGTCTTTTGTGTTGTAAATGTGTCAATCAGCACAAGCAGCAAGCAGCCTGCTATCCCACCAACGCAGCTCGAGTCACAAAGAAGATTCTCAATGCTCAAGTGGTTGATGTGCGTGTGAGTTGCCTGGATTTGTAGAGGGTAAATAATATATCGTCATTTGGAATACATGCATTTCATGTGTTATCCATGTCTACATTGATCTATGTCAACACATCGCTAAAACAGAAATGATTTTCATGTTCTAGTAATAATTGACAAATTTTTAAAATAAAGTGTATAATTTGTGAAGACTTAAGTCCAAATATCAAATAAATACTTTTACAAAAGGTACAAGTATAACAAAACAAGTGTGCTTTAATTCAAGAATATAACTGAAGAAGAAGTTGGCTTAGGGTAAGTCACTGACATGACTGCTTGAGTGGTGCAGCAGTAGGAGTTGCTGACTTGTAATCAATTACCGGGTCCACCAGTTATCATTTGATTTGAGTCTGTAACAGCCGATGCAAATGTAGGGTACTTGTAAAAGTTTTCGTTTGCTTTTTTTTTTCACCTTTATTCTCTCAGTCACGTTCACGCTAGAACCCACCATCTTCCACACCCCACACTACCCCAGATCTGATGCTTTTAGTTTTTTTTTTTTAAACTTGTTTTGTTATACGTGTTCCTTTTTTAATACCAGACAGCAGTTCTTACTGCTGTGCCACCAAAGCGGTTGCATTAGGAGTGTGTCAATGTCGCACCCTAATGTGAGTTCTTTTCCTGCAGTTATATTCTTGAATAAAAGTACACTTGTCTTGTTATACTTGTACCTTTTGTGAAAGTATTTATGTGATATTTGGACTTCAGTCTTCAGACATTATACACTTCATGTCAAGATTTTGTCAATTATAACTAGAACATGAAAAACGTTTCTGTTTTAGCAATATGTTTACATAGATTGTTGTAGACATGGAACACACATGAAATGTGTATATATATATATATATATATATATATATATATATATATATATATATATATATATATATATATATATATATATATATATATATATATATATATATATAATTTACTCTCTACAACTCCAGTCACCTCTCTCCCAGATAAACCACTTAAGCACTAAGAATCTTCTTTGCAACTTGAGCTGTGTTGGTTGGGGGAGATGGGATAGCAGGCTGCTTGTGCTGATCGACACATTTGCAACACAAAATACACAGATAGAGAGGTGTGAAGGAATTTAAGGTGGGTCGGGATTACAAGTTTTTCGTAGCCTCCTTCTCAGTCACTCTTGACGGTGATCTCATTAGACCTTCTGATGCAAGGAATCTTGGTGTCATTTTTGATTCCTTCTTTTCTTATTCCACCCACATAAACGACATTAAGAAAATTTTCTACTTTCACCTCCATAACATATCCCATGTTCGCTCATTCCTCTCCTTTTTTAATGCTGATTAACGTTTCCATATTTTTATCACATCCCACATAGATTATTGTAACTCCCTACTGGCAGGTGCCCCTTATAATCTTATATCGTAGATCTAGCTGAATCAAAACTCTGCTGCAAGAATCCGAGCATGGACAAGCAACAGCAAGCACATAAAACCCATCCTGATTTGCCTTCACTGGCTCCTTGTGTCTTACATGTTTGAATATCATATTCTATTAATAACCTACAAAGCTTTAAATGGCCTTCTCCATCACTCTGCTCCTGTTCGTCCACTAAGGTCCTTTGATTCTGGTAATGTTGTTGTGCCCCACACTAACCTGCACACTGTGGGTGACAGCAGGGCCTTTAGCTGTATAGCAAACAGACTTTGAAATGACCTCTCGAAATTAATGAGATCAGCTGACTCAATTCATCCTTTTAAAAAACCAACTTCAAACTCATCTGCTCAGAAAGGCCTTTAACTTAAACTGACATTTTGCTTTCTCGTTCAGTCTTCCAGTCTGTCCAGATGCTCAGGATGATTTATGTGTGTGTTATATTACAAATGATGTTATTTGCTAGGCTTTTCTTTTAGTATTGAATTTAATTTAATGTCTTTTATTCTATTTAATGCTTTTGTATATCCTGTATCTATCTGTTTTAGTGTGCTGTACAGGAAACATCTGAATCCAAGGTTACATGTACCGATTGTTTCTTTATGATACTGAGAAGCAACTTGAGCATGGGAAAGGCCCTATAAAAATAAAATGTAGTATCGCTGCTTTAAAGAATCCCATAGAAAATGGGATATAACAGAGACATATGCATTGCATTTGTCAGTTCAAAAAGTTATGCATCAGAAATATTAATGTTACTTTTACAAATCCCGCACAAAATGGCATGTAACCAAGACATATGCAAGGAATTTGTCACTCCAACAGATGACACATCACAAACATTAACACTACTTTCATGAACCCCATTTGAAATGGCATACATTATAACAGACATATGCCTTGAATGCCTATGAATCCTGTACAAAATGACATATAACAGGGATATGTTTATTCCAACAGAAGGTGTATCACAAACATTAATGCTTCATTTACAAATACTGTGCAAAATCTAATATATAAAGCAGAGTCGATGTGTGTGTGTGTATGTTTGTTTGTCCGCCATACAAATCTGCACTGGGGGTCCGATCACCACCAAACTGGGCATGGGGCTCCTTTGTGACCAGTAGAAGGTCATGGGGTAGGTTTGGTTGGAAAAAATGTTCCTGGTGAAGCGCAGCACACCTTTTCACCAACTCCACGTACGGCACACGTCCCCGTACTTAAGATGGCCGCATGTTGCAACAGATGGTCACCGCGGCACCATCTACCGGCGGCTTTGGTCTCTGTGCGTGAAGAGGAACTGTTGTATAGATGTAAAATGTGAACGACCCAGTAAGCATTAACTGACTGACACACCCATGTTTCCACACATAACACTTCCACATGCTCTGATAGTACTGTACGAATATGAGAGGGAAGAGAATTCTCGAGTTGGCAAGCACTATGAGAGACACTCGAGCTCCCATATCATAGAGTTTGATGTGTGGTACAGAAAGTCGAGCTGCAGGTGACGATCTGAGTGAGCAAGAGGAATGTAAGTCTGTAGGAGATCAGTGAGGTTGTGGAGAGATTTAAATGTTAAGAGCAGTATTTTGTATTGTATTCTGTAGTTAACAGGGAGCCAGTGAAGTTGACAGACATAGGTAGGATATGTTCAGTGGATTTAGAACAGCAGGTTATTATCCTGGCAGCAGAATTTTGAAGAAGTTGTAAGCGATGGATACGATAGCATTACAGTAATCAATACGTGAGGTGACTTGGGCATTAACCAATACTTCAGTACTGTGTTGTGTAAGAACAGGACGTCTACAAATGTTTTGGAGATGGAAGAAGACAGTCCGAGAAATGTTACTTACAGTTGTGCTTGAAAGTTTGTGAACCCTTTAGAATTTTCTATATTTCTGCATAAATATGACCTAAAACATCATCGGATTTTCACTCAAGTCCTAAAAGTAGATAGAGAAACCAGTTAAACAACTGAGACAAAAATATTATACTTGGTCATTTATTTATTGAGGAAAATGATCGAATATTACATATTGTGAGTGGCAAAAGTACGTACTAGGACTAGCAGTTAGTTTGAAGGTGAAATTAGACTAGTGTTAGATTAGTGTTTTCAATCAATGGGATGACAATCAAGTGTGAGTGGGCACCCTGTGTTATTTAAAGAACAGGGATTTATCAAAGGAGATGTCTGAGGACCTCAGAAAAAGAGTTGTTGATGCCCATCAGGCTAGAAAAGGTTACAAAATCATCTCTAAAGAGTTTGGACTCCAGCAATCCACAGTCAGACAGATTGTGTGGGAATGGAGGGAATTCAAGACTATTGTTACCCTCCCCAGGAGTGGTCGACCAACAAAGATCACTCCAAGAGCAAGGCGAGTAATAGTCGGCGAGGTCACAAAGGAACCCAGGGTAACTTCTAAGCAACTGAAGGCCTCTCTTACATTGGCTAATGTTCATGTTCATGAGTCCACCATCAGGAGAACACTGAACAACAATGGTGTGCATGGCAGGGTTGCAAGGAGAAAGCCACTGCTTTCCAAACAAAAACTACTGCTCATCTGCAGTTTGCTAAAGATCACGTGGACAAACCAGAAGGCTATTGGAAGAATGTTTTGTGGATGGATGAGACCAAAATAGAACTTTTTGGTTCAAATGAAAAGCTTTATGTTTGGAAATAGGAAAACACTGCATTCCAGCATAAGAACCTTATCCCATCTTTGAAACATGGTGGTGGTAGTATCATGGTTTGGGCCTTTTTTGCTGTATCTGGGCCAGGATGGCTTGCCTTCATTGATGGAACAATGAATTCTGAATTATATCAGAGAATTCTAAAGGAAAATGTCAGGGCATCTGTCCATGAACTGAATCTCAAGAGAAGGTGGGTCATGCAGCAAGACAACGACCCTAAGCACACAAGTCGTTCTACCAAAGAATGGTTAAAGAGGAATAAAGTGAATGTTCTGGAACGGCCAAGTCAAAGTCCTGACCTTAATCCAATCGAAATGTTGTGGAAGGACCTGAAGCGAGCAGTTAATGTGAGGAAACCCATCAACATCCCAGAGCTGAAGCTGTTCTGTACAGAGAAATGGGCTAAATTCCTCCAAGCCGGTGTGTAGGAATGATCAAAAGTTGCCAGAAACATTTAGTTGCAGTTATTGCTGCAGAGGGGCGTCACACCAGATACTGAAAGCAAAAGTTCACATACTTTTGCCACTCACAAATTTGTAATATTCGATCATTTTCCTTAATCTGATGATGTTTTAGGTCATATTTATGCAGAAATATAGAAAATTCTAAAGGGTTCACAAACTTTCAAGCACAACTGTATATGGGAGGAATTATTCAATAATAATAATTATTATTATTTAATAATTACCATTATTAGTATATAAGTAATTGAATTTAAACGATTCGCCAAAATCTGTTGTATGTAAATGATACTGTTTTAAACGTCATTGCTTTTTCATCAGAAAACCCGGTTTCCACGTCTACCTGTATTACTTTAAATGGCACTTTTGCCACTCGCAATAGGGCGGACGCGCTGACGTATCGTGTTGACTAGGCAACAAAGTGAATGCACCGTCTATCTATATATAGTATGTCTATGCTTAAAAAGACAGCATCCTTCTCCCGATGTTTTTCGCTCTTTACCCATGTTTCTTTAATTTGCCAAGAGATGGCAGAAGTGTCCAAGTATGAGAAGGCCGACTGCTTTGATCGCGTGAAGGGTAACTGCCGTATAGATGTAAAACGTGAACAACCCAGTAAGCGTGACCGCCTGACACACCCGCATTTCAGCACGTCATACTCCCACACGCGCACGATTCTTTAGTGCTGTATTTCATTCTCCAACATCTCTTATATGGCAGCATATTTGAACAGAGACTCGCCTTAAAAAGACAGCATCCCCCCCCCCCACCCCATTTTCCCCAAACGCACAACCGGTTGTATGTCACTTCTCTCTGTATTTACCATCGCCAACATCCGTTAGATAGCATCACACTTAAACACAGACACTCCTTACAAACACAGCACCCCTCCCCGCCATTTTCCCACTATGGTTTCAGTGCTACTCTTTCTCACTGGCTTTCTGTATTTGTAGTGCTATTTACTCCCTTTCCAACTGACAGTACTATTTCAGTGTTGCTCTTTCTGACTGACTGCTCCTATTTGTTCGCTTTCCGATGGATTGTAAATACCATAAATTCATCTCACTGTGGTGCATATTCCATACGTAATACCATGTAACACATTATAATTGTCCTGCTTTTCGCTAATATACCCATGCCACCGAAAAAAAAAAATGTAGAATTGGAAGGTCCACTTCAGATGTCACAACAAAGTCAAACCCGTCTCAAATGCCAGACCACATAGACTCCAGAGTAGAGGAACTTACAATAACATGTCAATCAGAAAAATATTTGTTTTATTTCTATGTTCTGTTTCTTTCATTTGGGAAATTCACTGGTTATAGATTCCCGGGCAATGCCGGGTACTCCTGCTAGTGGAATATAACAGAGACATAGGCCTTACAATTGTCATTACAACAGATGGTGCATCACAAACATTTGTAGTAATGCATTTTATTAGTACAAATGGTTGTCATGCACCATCTCTTCGAATGACAAATGCCTTATATTTCATTAGTACGTGCATTACAAAATATACTCTAATAGATGATGCACTGCAAACGTTAATGCTGAGGTCTGATTACTTGGATTACAACCCTTTGTTGACAAGTAACATAACTAGTTCAGCATATTTAAACATGGAACCGTTAGTGGTCCAGCAGTAAGCCCATGATTTCTGTGTTGTTATTTCTGCCTACGTTCTAAATAAATCAGGATTACTGCAAACGTCGCCCATATGCATCAGTTTGCAAGCATATTCTGCACCACGATAGACTTAAATCAATGTGGTACTGAGGAAGATGCATTGTTATTTTTGATACTAAATGAGATTTGATGTTGTCTGGAAGGACATAGAGGATTTAGAAGTGAATGGATTGCTAAGAAATCATTTGGATGGAGTTTCCAGTCTCTCATGTTTTTTTCTTCATAGTTACCCCAAAATTCAGTTTAGGGTATTGACTTGGCATGAGTGAGTGTGCCCTACAGTCCATTGCTGCCACATCCTCTTGATTACTGATTTGGGCTTAATGCTGAATGAATTTGCTTTAAGCTCAGTTATCAAGAACTGGATTAAGCAGATGATATAATAAATGAATGATTTCAGGGAATGATAAAACTTCTATCTATCTATCTATCTATCTATCTATCTATCTATCTATCTATCTATCTATCTATCTATCTATCTATCTATCTATCTATCTATCTATCTATCTATCTATCTATCTGTCAGCAGGCTGGAATGGTTGGGAAGCAGCACAGGACCTCACAAGTGTTCCTATACATTCATACATACATACACACACACACACACACACACACACACACACACACACACACACACACACACATATTTTATATATATATATATATACATACACACCTGTATATATGCAGAACTACTGGCTATTCTGTAGGCAAGCATCGCCCAGGTTTTGCCACCTAGTTTGCCCAAATAGTAGAATCAGCCCTGGCTGTGGTTAACAACTTGTTAAGGGCAGATTTTATGAATTTGTGTGGTGGAGAGTAGGACTCTAGGGACCTGTAGGGACCCTGATGTTATTTTGGACAATTTAGGTGAACAGGATGGACAAGCTAGTTGGCTTGAATGGCCAATTCTTGTCACAAATGTTCTAATATTCTAAAACAATATGATCTCTATGACAATAAACCTACACTTTACAGTTTTTCCCTATCTATTTTTAAATCCGTGCCTATCACACCACCTTGGGGAGAATGTTGGGAGCCAACCCTGCACAGAATGGCAGCCCATCACAAGATGCACCCACACATGCACAATTTAGGGGATGCCGATTAACCTCACATTCTCATCTTTTGGGATGAAAATATGGAAAGTAAAAAGTAAAACATTAAGAGAATGTCCAAACTTCAGACTCCAGTGCAGTGCTGTCCTCTGCTGTGTAATTATATGCTTTGCTATGTATATCCTCAAATTTCAATTTTCTCATACTGGATGTGTAGGGATCTGCTAAAGCACCTAATTGCAAATTAAGCAATTTACTACTTACATTCTCTACCACTTTTTTCTCAAAAATAAAAGCAATTTAACTTAACTTTTAACCAAATACAGATAATTCATAAATTGACTCAAACCATGCATCATCATTTTACATTCAAATCTGTTTAAAAGATCATTTAAAAGATCACACATTACCTTTAGGATGTCACTGGTGGGTAAGTGAGCAACCTCAGGATGTCATTTTGTAAGATTTTTAAGTTTTGTAATTAGCTCTTTCATTGTATGCAAACATATTTTTGGGGAAACAATTGAAGAGGCAGATGTAGCTTCTCAATGAAAAATCTAAAATCTGATGAGCAAATGAAAGAGTTGTGAGGGCGATTCAGTGCTAGAGATGAACTTTTTTCTTATGCTCTTCTATTTAAGCTGTTATCTCCTTTTGTGGTCCCAATGGAGATGATAGTAACAGTGGCTTGGGAAAAATAAGATCTTTGACACGGTCCTGGGAGCATTGTTCTATTTTTATAGGTTAAGTTGGTAGATGTACTGGTAAGCAATTAATTCTGAATTTTAATAAGCAACTTGTTCATTTGTTGTGTAGTGCACACCCTAATAAATAATATTATACAAACGGTATGAAATTCTGAGGCAGGCAGTCAGGATTGATACAGGATATTGTGATAACAGTTCAACGTTTTAGTCATTTTTCCACTGTGAGATTTTTTTTACAGCCAGAAATGTTATCAGTAAGGTGGAAAATTTAAAAGCTGCAGCCAAAGTAGTAGCCTTGAAAAAATGTTTTGCAATCCTCAGGCACCAGAATACCTTGGAAGATTCAAAACAGTGTCTTAAGAAACATTAACTCAAACAATCTTAAGAAGAAATGCATCAAGGTCGAGCTTAAATGGAGGAAACCTAAGCTAACAATCCACTATAAAATAGCTGTGTAAGTCCATGCTGTAAAAGCTTGGGGTCCTAGAAACTATTGAACTTGTCAGAAAACAAATTGAAATGTAGAAATGTCAGGTAATTTAAAGGAACTACTCTGGGCGTCTCTCTCCTTAAAGATTTTGTTTTGCCAATGTGCTCACCTTACTTGTGCATTAATGGTTAAGCGAGTGTCTCATTCTTCAGAGGTCTCATTTTGCAGATGTGCTCAAGTGCCTCCATTGACTCCGCGAAGATCACAGCATCGTCAGCGGAGTCAATGAAGGCTCTGATCAGGGCGCGCGAGAGACTGAGTGAGGAATCTTAGTGTCTGGGCTTGCGAATGTCCTGATAAAAACCAGGATCTAGGCCTTTAATGACCTCTTGGGCACAGCCATCTGTTTGCGGAGAAAGTGTTAGCCCTATTGAGAGGTTTACTTAACTTGGCAGTGACATTCATGTCTCTGGTGACTCTTCCTATTAAGTCAGTAGATGGATTGGGAGTGCATAGGGGGTCATGAGGTCACTGGAAAGGGGTGTGTGGCGCTCCCAATATCTATTCAAAGGACAAAGGTCCAAGTCTAGAGTCCTGGTGCTTCCTGTCTTGCTATATGGTTGCAAGACAAAGACTAAGACTGAGACGAAGACTGGACTCCTTTGGTACTGTGTCTCTCCGGAAAATCCATCGGTACCGTTGGTTTGATTTTGTGTCGAATGAGCGGTTGCTCATGGAGTCTCGAATGAGGCACATTACCTGCATTGTGAGGGAGCGTCAATTACGGCACTATGGCTATGTGGCGCTTTTCCCCGAGGGTGATCCGGCTCCTAAAATCATCATTGTTGGGGACCCGAGCAGCTGCACCAGGCCAAAGGGTGACCCACGTAACACCTGTTATTTTCGGAGACCTAGTGTCTGCCTGGGGGGTTGCAAACTGGCATCCCAAGTTGTTTCATCGTGTAGTGGGTGTGACAACGCACTGTACTAGTGCATGCTCCCCAACCTGAGTTGACTTGACTTGTTTACCTCTTTTGTGTATTCGCAGCGGGAGGAAAAGTAAAAGGGATACCGTTTTGCCGATGTGCTCACCTCGCTTCTGTATTGATGGCTAAGTGAGTGACTCTTGCTTCAGAGGTTTTGTTTTGCCGATGTGCTCATCTCGCTTCTGTATTAGTGGCTAAGTGAGTTTCCTCGGAAGTGAAACCCTTACCCCAACTCCACCTCTCACTTACGTGCCATACAGACAGACAGACACACTTCCATGCATAGACATTTACATATTAGATAATTCTGGAAATCCAAGAGTTTAGTTTTCATCTATTAATCATCACACTGCTTAGTCAATATGAGTAGACTGCCTCTTGAAAACTTCAAGCAAAATGTATAGCTTTGCAGCATTTTTTAAAACATAAAATTAACAATAATAGATGATGTGATTGTCCGAGGTAATAACCAGTCGATAACAATGATAAATGTTGGGGCGCCAACCCGGCTGTCCCTGTTTACTTTAAAACTCAAAAGAAAACTGTAGTTGATGGCACAATTACAGAAAGAAACATCATCCTCTAGCGTTATGCCTATCAAGGCTCCTTGTTACGGCTTGTCGGAACTCGGTCTGTTCAGCTCTCTTGTCAGCAAGTGATTCCTCTTCCCAGGTGGTTGGGCTTTTATGGTCTGGTGGCCAGAAGGGGCGGAGTCAGTTGCCCTCATTGTCTGTTTTTTCAGTACTGTAGAGGCAAATGAAGATGGCACAGTTAGCGGTAGTGCCCCCTCTCGGCCCATGGTGGCATTACAAACCTGGAAGGAACCTGGAAGATGACACTCTTACACATATAATATAATGTAATATGATAAATCCTTCCAAAGTTAATACTTGTTGAACCTCAGCATGCTCCTTTAGTGAATTCAGTTCCTTCACTAAAAAATAGAGATTTGCCAGACTAATGCTGTGGACCTATTCCACTTCTAATAAATAATATCAATACATAGAAATGTGAAATACTTTGTGGATCTGCAATAATCTCTACTTTTCTCTGCTTTTTTTCCCAGTTTTCTGTGGTGACGTTTTGTGCCGACACCACCTGATCAAAGTCCTGTGTAGCCCCCAGTGATGTTTGAATGAAGGTGGTTACGCCAGTTGTTTACAACTATTGATTATTAAAAGGAGTTGCTTGACATCTTTTTTAGTGGCTTAGTGAGGTACTATTAATTACAGGCCATTGCTTTTGTTTTTAATATGGCCTGTTTGCTTTTCACTTGCCTTTTTTTTTTTTTTTTTTAAAGAACCAAGGATGCTGTATTTTTGAGGGAACTGAAGAAACAAGTTTTGGTTTTAGGACATGGCGACTCTGCTGGGACTTTTGACTCACCAAAGACTAAACAAGTTTTTGGAAAAACCTTCAACACCCCCAAACTTAAAGGAAACTAAGTCAACTGACATGCTAGCACATAAACACTTTAAACATATAAACATTTTAGCATTTAAATTTATATATTAAGGCTTATGAACATTTCAGATGATCGGATTAAAAACAAGCTGTATTGTGTTAGTTAGGTTGAATTTTATAGAAGCTTTAAGAATTGAGTGTAACATTGGCCTGTACATATATATTTAAGATAGCATTTAAGTTCCTATGTCAATGCTTCCTCATGAATCAATATCTTAATTAATCAAGATAAAACAACACATACTATATCAGCTGGCTTGGAGCAATATAAAAAAATTAAGGAGTCATTAACTCTTTCAAGGGGGATATCGACTTTTGTCGAAATTTAGGAATACAGGATGTTAATCAGCCATAAACTGCAACAAAACTTGCTGTTATGTTTTAGTTCAACTCTCTTTGCTAAAAGGAAAGTTAGCTTCCTTGATTTGATCTGAATTCCCTACACGTGCATGAGTAGCAAAGAGCAAACAACCTCTAAAAATTGCATTGACATCGGGCGAGAGACTAAAGCAGATGCACAAAGCATGACACATGACATTTTGCTTATTATTGCTGAATCACACTCTGTCTTGTGGGAATTAAGTGATCTGGAGATCTAAAACAAAATTGAGGTACTGACATTAGCTGATCACGCCCCGGCTGATAGTGGTGCTGAACGCGTTCGTGTAGATGATATGCCTACGGCAACGTTCACCTGGGAGGACCACCACTTACATTGACAAGAGGTACAAACCAGATTGTGTCGCTCTGCGCTTGCAACTGCCGCGTGAAGACAGCCGGGCAGCCACCCCACTGTGCATTCCTGCTGCCCGTCGAGCTGTCCCCACGCAGTTTCCAGAAACAGCAAACAGGCACCGATAGAAGCCACAGCAACAAATGTTTTATGTTGATTTATGTGTGAAACAATTGCTTTATGTGCTTTTCAGAAAACAGTTATTTGGAAAAAATATTCAGCCCTCAAAGAGTTAATAAAGGTTATAGCAATGTGCTTGCTGACTCAAGGCCTCTCACCTTCTTCCAGCTGCAGCAGCTTAGCTCTTATCAGTAAAGTTGCGTGCTGCACTTACCAGCACAGCTGCCTATGATGTTACTCTTACTGGATGCTGGTGCAACAAGCAAGTATTAATCCAACAGATCAGTTTTTCATATGTGGGTCATCCTGGTTCCAACTTAATGATGAGGGCTGATCAATTAAAAGTCCTCCAATTTTTATTAGCTCAAGATTGGGAATGTGAAGAATGCAAAACATGATCAGGTGAAGGCCATCTCCGGGCCAGGCAGCAAGTACAACCTTTGCGTCCTAATGATTGTTATGAGAAGACTGATCATTATTAGGGGAAAGATGTTTACAAGGTGAGGTAATTGTTATGAAAACAGGTACAGCACAAGGTCATTATTATGAAGATAACATGTAAATTGAATGATGAGAATTAATATGTACGAAATGGGGATGTTTTTGTGATTAGAACTGAAATAAAAATGAACTGCACCCAAACCTCCAGGCTCACTTCATGAACTGAGACAGGCTTTGTGTGCTCTGCTGTTGTTTTCTATACTATGCAATAAGGTCTTAAATTCTGACTGCCTTTCTCAAGACTCTGCTCTTTTTTTGTGAAGATTTCTCCACAACACCTTACACCCTTTGTTAGCTGGGACAGGTTCCAGAAGACCTCCGCAACCCTATTCAGGACTACTTGGGTTAGAAAATGACTGACTGGATGTACCCCCTGGCCAACTGACCATAGCATCAGGCTTATCACAAAAGACTTAAAAACAAATCTATAAATAAGGACTCTCCTTTATTAATTACTTGTATATCCATGTTATGTAAGTGTGTATTGATTCATTTTTATTTATGATTTTTGGTATGTCGTTTATTCATTCCTATTTTTTTCTATTTCTGATTTTTTTGCCCCTCTTGTAACTTGAAACTTCTTTTCTTGTAACTTTTCCTTTTTTGTAAAGCACTTTGAGCTACACTCTTCCTATGCAAATGTGCCATAGAAATACATTTTGTCCTACATCCTGACTGTTGATGGTAAACACTTGAAATCAGGTCATTTTCCAAAATGCCAAGTTACAAATAAGGCACTTTAGTCATAGTTGCTGTCCTGGTCGGTCTCCAATGACATGTTTCTTTGAGCACGACTGGTGCCTGAACTGAAGGATTCTTGTGTTGTTTCTTATGCTGCAGGCCATACCTTGTTCTGATATCATTGATGATACTTGTAGGTGATGATGGACAGTATGATCCGTCTTGAAATACAGAATATCAAGTACAAAACCCATTATAAAAGAACCATGTAATGTATTTGTAATAGTTAACAATATTGTTAAATGTAGTGTTTATTAGCATTGGGTATTAGCAGTTGAAAGGGAAAGGAGAAACATTAAAAAACAGCTGTAGAATTTAGGTATTAATACGAAAATAAACCCAAAGTGGTTCAATTAGTATTAGTAGTTAGAGAACAGTCAACCAGCAGGTTAAGTGTAGGTGAAGAAGAAAGCTTGACAAATGTTAAGATGTATCTGGATGAGATATAAGAACAGCTTAACTTTCAGCTGAAGAAACAGTTTGAATGGTCTCCTGTCATCTGTCAAATACCTTATGTTCCTATCAAAATCTTAAACATAACAAATTTCTAATACAAGAAATTGTATATGGCAATTAAAGGATTTAAAATCACTCAAAAAAAAAATCTTTGGAGATGTGCTATGTAAACTTAAATATCCAGAGGGACACTCATGAGGAACCAATGAGTACATGTACATGACACATAAACACCGGTTAGGTGGTGAATTTTATTTGTTTTTCAAGATTTATCCATTTATCCATAATCCTGGGCCTCATTGATAACATGTTGCCATCTTAAGTTCCAGTGACGTGATAATGCAACACACGATGACGTGACTAGCGGCCACAAACAACATAGCAATCTAAATCAGTGTGTCTCAAACAATAATTCGAATTAAATATAATAATAAAATTGAACATTACTTTACATGGGTCACAATCCACGTGGTTCAGCATTTTTCTTCTTCTTACATTTTTGCTCTCAAGATCTACTTTTTCTCATGATAATGTCTTTGAAATCCTCCTCTGTGTCCTCATTAATGAATCAAGTGCAAACATCAGAACACTTCCCCTTTGGTGACGCGAGCACAATGTTTGGGGATTGGGTTCTTGGTGAATCAGAGGGGGCAGGTGGGGGATTGGGGCCAAGTGTGATCGCGACCCACAACCACTCCCAACCCACTGTAACCCACTACCATTATAAGCAATAACACCTCGCGACCTGCCGGTAGCAGCCTGTGACATCGCCATGATCCAGCGGCTGAGAAACACTAACCTTAAAGGATCCTAAAATGCTGACTTCAGTCAGAAAACAAATAAACAAAATGGTACTGTAAATGACATGAAAACATAACACATCAATGTAATAACGTTTGACCTGTACAATACAAATTAACAAAAATGAGTCGCAGTTAATTCATATGTTCAAACAACAAAAAAATCGTGATGGAAAGTAAGCCCAAACCTAATGAGGTGATGATCTCAGTAAGACAGTAAAAATAGACAAAGCAATGAAACTTTCTTTTATTATATAGTCATGGATTAAAATTTCCTACAATAATAAACTTAATCAATTATGAGACTAATTAAACGTATACTATAAAAAAATGTTTTATTTTCTTATCTCATCATGACTATCAAAATAGAGATTTACAAATGACAATTGACCACAAAGCATGCTTCTGATCTGAGGGAGGAAAACTACATAAACATGGTGATAACATGAAGATTTCACATTTCTAGGTGTGTTTTTGTGCCTTTAAAAAGTTTCTGGATGCTACCTTTGATTTTTTTATTCCTAAAGCTGTATATTATGGGATTGAGCATTGGAGGTACGATGTTCCCAACGATGATCATGGTGCTGTAGGCTTCCGTTGACAGCTTCACCCCCATTCCTGTCAACGCGTAAGATGTTAAAATCGGAACATTAAAGAGTCCCACCACTAGCAGATGAGTGGTCAAAGTATTGAAAACTTTGTTCTTTCCTTCAGCAGATGAGATCTTCAAAGCGGCATCAGCAATCCTAAAGTAGGAAACCAAAATCAATGCAAAGGGACATGCACCAAAAACAATGGTGGTGGGGACAAAAATATTTAAGTACTTTGGATCTTGGTTACAAGCTATTTTAACCATTGAAACATAATCACAGAAACAATAATTGAGAACATTAGTGTTACAAAAAGAAAACTCAGCTACGAAAACCATGTAGGGAAAAATGAAGATCGCTGTAATGATGTTTAAGATCAGAATCATACATAGGACAGTTTTATTGGTGATGAGGGAAGGATAGCGAAGTGGATGAACAACTGCTACATAGCGATCGCACGCCATGAGTGCCAACAGGAGGGATTCCACAGCCTCCAAATACAAGACTAAAATTGTCTGAAGTAAGCAAAGTCCATGTTGGACAGTGGAAACGTCCTGGAGAACTGCAATGATTGTCGGAGTGATGTTGGTGCTGTTCAGTAGATCGATTATGGCTAAAATCGCAATACAGATGTACATGGGCGTCTGCAAGTGACGATTTATTTTTATGACAACAATTACCAGGAAATTCCCTAAGAGTGTCGCCAAATAGACCATTGTGAGAATAGGAGTGGTGTAGCTCTTCTGTTGAGAGTTGATTTCACAGTTCAACACAAATTCAGATATGGACACAGATGAGTGATTCATGCCCAGAATTCCAATTCTGTAACCAAGAAGGTAAAACCAGAAACTGTTATTTAAACATTTTAAAAGATTTTATTGCAGTAACTTTAAAGTATTTTTTATTGGTACTGACATTATTTATATGGAATGAAGAAAAGGCTGCATCAACTTGAATCTGCAAAAGAAAAAATGTGTTATTGTCACCCTGAAATAAAATAAAACTTGTTTTAAGGCAGTACATTTTGAATGTATAATCTTCACTGAGGATGGCTGTACAGCAGAAATATTGCATCCCTAAACTCAATTTCTGTTGATTCAACATTGGAATAAGCTTTACCTTTTTGTTTCTGTCCAACATTAATTATACTTGTTTGAACCAAAAAGTCCTCTTATGCAAAAAAAGTCATATTTTATAGATTTATGTGAATCCATTTCAGAAATATGAATTGCTCTACCATAAACTGTTTCCACGAGCTATCAGATTCAGTGAAAAACATTGTTGGAAAAAAAATATTCTTTTTGTTTTTCTAAATTTATTTATTTTTTCTTGGATTTATTGAATGCAAGTAACATTCCATACAGACAAGTCAAACTTAAGAAAACTAAATTCAATTCAAACCCCACCCAAGAGTAAAAGTGGAATGCCAACAGCCAGAGTAAGACTTTTAAGAGTAGAAAAGAGACAGCAGAATTCTTTTCCCCAATATAAAAGTTTATTCTAAAATGTTATTGATTAGATCCTGCCAGGTTTTAAACACATTTTGAAAAGATCCACTCAGTGAGAATTAGATTTTTCCAATTTCAAATAGTATATAACATCAGTTACTCACTGACTTTAAGTTGAGCATCACAAGTCTACGTGCTAATAGTGTAGTAAATGCAATTACAGTTTGTTTGTCCTTCTCCTCTTTAAGCCCATCTGGGTGTCGACCAAACAAATGGATTAGGAGAGATTGTGACGCCAAGGCTCTCTGATAGACATTAAAAAATTTTGGTCCAAAATGAAGTTAATTTGGTGCATTCCCAAAACATGTGGCCCAATGAGGCTGGAGCTCGATTGCAACATTTGCAGGATGAATCTTGCCCGGGAAACATTTTGGACAATTTTAAATGAGGCAGATGTAGTTTGCTTTAAAAAAAAGAATGATTTTTTCACATTTGTTTTGTAGAATAAGTATTTTTCATGCTTGGAATATTTTGAGGTAACAATGACAATATTCCTTATTCGTACGTTACTTGAAGTGGAAACAACGCAAAATCATGTATTTGCTGCTTATTTTTTCAAAAGAGTGAATAATTTAGAAAGATCCCTTTGAAACGAGAACTTTATTATTTGAATGGATTTAGAGAAATATGCAAGGTTTGATCGATACATCTATTATCTTAAATAGGTAACAGCTAACCAAATTGAAAAGGAACTTGGGAGTCATTGCAAAGTGTGTGCCACATTTTTTTGGGGAATACAAAGATGGAAAACTATGAGAAACTTGCAGAGGAGCTTCTATCTTCCTACCTACCACTGGCATTTAACACATATTTAAAACTCTATTTCCTAAAGATCATTTAGATTTTTCTCTAAGAACATGAGATGATCGCTGGTGAACATTGGGAGAGATTCCACCAGGGCATCTCGGAAATGGAGAGAAGTTATAGTGAAAAGTGGAATGAGACTACTGTATATTAGCAGATATTTGTTGGTCAATGCACCATGTATCACCTTCAGAGAATTAGAAAAACACTACCAAGTTAATACTTTTTTGTAAGTAGTATTTATATTTAAAACACTTCTATGTGTAATTCATACATTTTTCAAGTGTAAATAATGAATTTAAAAAATATATTTTATTTGCTAAAATAGTGTTTTTTATTTTAAATCTTCATCTCTTTAAAACTGGATGTTTGCTCTTGCTAGATCTTTAAAGAACACCTAGAACTCTAGTAAGGTTGGACAGTTTAACATCTGTGGCAGAGCGACGGGCATTAAGCAAACTCCTGTCAATCATGAATAATCCACTGCATCCACTGAACAGTGTCATCTCCAGACAGAGGAGTAGCTTTAGTGACAGACTTTTGTCACTGTCCTGCTCCACTGACAGACTGAGGAGATCGTTCCTCCCCCACACTATGCGACTCTTCAATTAGGGCTAGATAATTATTCAGTTATAACAGCGTATTGTTACTTTAAGAAAGGGTGCTGGGTAGCGGGGAGTTTTGGGAACTAGGAAGTTATAATATATTTTTTTGTGGCTTGATAAGGCCGTGGAAACACACGGTTTTCTCACTGTGTCTGTCTTGAGTTTCACTTGACTGTGGAAATATATAATGTGGAAAATAAACATTGTTTGCTTTTATAACACAATGAAGTGGATTAATGTGAAATGCAAAGGACTAGATAGGCCTAAGTTCCTGCTCTAGCCAAACGTTGTTTCACACCTTCAGTGAATGTCTTGTTACATAATATCATATGTGCAGCACCTACACTAAATTGTCACCATTTCATCCCAGTACTGCCAAGCCCAGCTGTCACATCCATTGTTGAAACCAGACAAAGACAAAGATATTGTCATTGTGATTTTTAGAAATAAGATTATAAGCTATATTACACTTGTATTTTTTGGAGAAAAGGTAGTTTGAACTCAAGGTAACACTGATAATTTTAAGCAGTCTCACTTTGTGAATAGCAATTTTATAAACAACAGCAATTAATATGTGAAGCTCTATTCATCCATCCATCCATCCATTTCCTGTACTTGCCTAATTTAGTTTTAGGAAGGCACAAAGTTGGACTGGTTCAAGGCAGGAACACATATCCCCTAATGGAATAATTTAAAGCCACCACTCAATCTGGAATACACAGATTTCACATGTGGCAAGGAAACCTCAACTCCCTGAGTAGAACCCATAAGACGCAGACAAAGACTTCTTCATGTTCAGAAGATCTGCTCAGATATTGACCGAACACAGTATCTTGGTTCTGGGTGAATGTGTTGATCCGTATGTAAATAGATACATCACTTTGATCAATTTTAATAAAATAATAAATTGCATGATATTATCATAATCTTATATTATAGACCGAACAATAGATTCATTTCATTTCCATCTTACAATAAGTGAGATCAAATACTTTACCTTCAGTGTGTTGTTAGTGATAAATGAGCCAGTTTCGGGATGTCACACTGTGCCACGACTTTTTCCAGTTTCATGTTGTAAAACATGCACTTAATATCCTGCAATCGATGTAAAATGTAGTTATGTTTAAATTTTAGCATATCCTTCCTGTACACAGTGACATTATAAAAGGTAAACAGTTTAGTAAATGAACTAACAGCCTTGTTACAAATTAGCCATCTAGTGCCAGTGGTGGTCCCTCCTCTATTTAAGCTATTTTCATAGCTGAGGTTGCTGTGAGAGCGACATGGGAAATTCGTTTTTCTGTGTCTTCCTAGGAGAATTAGTCATGTCTATGTAAAACAAATAAGGATAACACCTGCCGTATTAGGGCACAGTGGTAATTATTATAATGATTGTGTGTGTATTTAGGAAACATCTTTTCCCAAGGTGGTTCCCCTGCACACTGTATTGTGTTATAGGTATGATTTTAAATTAATAAATCTGACATTTCTCCCATCAGTCTACCATCAATAACCCATAATAACATCAAAATGTGTTCTCAGAAAGCTTTGCAAATTTATTAAAAATCAAAAACTGAAATTTCTCATTCAGAACAGTATTCAGACTCTTTGCTGTTGATCTTCAGATTGTGCTCAGGAGCTTCCTCTTTGCTTTAATTTTTCTTGAGATGTGTCCACCTGTGACAAACTGAACCAATGGGACATCAATTAGAAAGGCACATGTGTACCTGTGTATAGAAGGTCCCACATTTCACAAAGCCAAGTCAGGACAAAATACAGGCCATGAAGTTCAGGGAACTCTATGTGGACCTGCGTGATCAGAGTGAGGCGAGGCATAAATCAGGGAAAGGCTATAAAACCATTTCTCAATTTTTGAGTGTTTCCAGGAGTATAGTGGCCTTAAAAATTGTGAAACAGAAAAAGCTTGGAACCTCCAGGAATTTTCCTAGAATTAACAGTTTTGCTAAACTGAATAACTGGGCAAGAAGAGCATGGTCAGGGAGGTGAGCAAGAACCCAATGTTTACTCTAATAGACCTTCTGAAGTCGTCTTCTGAGATGGGAGAATTGGTGAGAAGGATAAGCATGTCAGCAGAACTCCATCAATTAGATGTTTATTGTAAAGTGCCTAAAACATTTGAACAATCTAGATGAGAACAGGCCATTCAACCCAACAAAGCTCACCAGTCCTATCCACTTACTTCTTCCAAAAAAACATCACGTTGAGAGAAGCCTCTCTTGAATAAATGGCATATATCGACATTTCAAGGACCCTGAGAGCATGAGGAAAATATTCCCTGGTCTGATAAGACAACAATTCATTTCTTTGGGCACAACTCAAAGTACTGTCTCTGGTAAAGACCAGGCACTGTTCATCACTTGTCCAAAACCATCCCTACAATGAAACATGATGGGGGTAGCACCATAGTATGGAGTGCTTCTCAGCTGCAGGTATGGAAAGATTGGTGAGAATTGAGGGAAGGATGAATGCAGCCAAATACACACAGGTCCTTGAGGAAAACCTGAGCTACAGTAGAGTGCACACCACCTCAGATTCAACTTTTAGCATGGCAATGACTTTAATTATACAGCCAAGACAAGGCTGTAGTGGCTTTGGGACAAGTTTCTGACTGTCCTTGTGGTCCTGGGATCACTCAGAGTTTTAGAATTGCATGGTTTTTGCCCCCTACAAATGATCAATAGCTCACCACAATTTGATAGCAGAGGCAACGTAACTTTAAAGACTCTAGAAGTTTCAGTTTAACCAAGTGTTACATACAGAATCTTGATAACAGCATAAAACAGAAGTAGCAACACTGCCACATATACACAGTTTGAATAACTATGTGACTTGAAATATCAAGAGAAAAACAAGTCTAACCAGCTGAAGCAAAATTAAGTAAAAAAAAAAAAAATACATAAATAACACTACAGTCTCTGGTCAACACATTGACCAGGTTGAGGATTAATTTTTGCCTTTCCCTTTAGCAAAAGTGCATCCAATGCTGCTTATTTTCAAATGTGACCTCAAACTTTTTTATCATGATCTGTTTATTTATTTTTTTTAGGAAAAAAATAAATAAACGTGTCTCACAAAAGAACAATCCTTTATCAGAGAGGCAACCTAGGCATGCAGAGCAAGGGACCAGTGGATACAATGTCATCCCAATACTTGGGTTTCATTATGATAATGATATTAAGATTTTTTTTGTGTTTTGCAATATATTAGAAATAGAAAGATTAGATTAGAAAGGCTTTATTGGTCATTGTACCAGAAAAATGAAATTGTAAAAGCTATACCTGCAAACGGTGCAAGTACAATAAACAACAACAAACAAATAATATAACAGGAGTGGTCTCCTCTAGACTTTCTCATATACTCAGATATGGGGATGGATATTTGAGGAGTTACTGCAAGACAATAATTATATTTTTATATTATGTACATTAAAGAACCCATCCATCCATCCATCCATCTTCTAACCCGCTGAATCTGAATAGGGTCACGGGGGTCTGCTGGAGCCAATCTCAGCCAACACAGGGCACAAGGCAGGAACCAATCCTGGGCAGGGTGCCAACCCACCGCAGACATTAAAGAACCATCAACAACAAATCAAATCAAATTACTAATATATTGAGCAATTATTATAAAAGTAAAGTTGAATAAATCGGACTCTGCAGCTGCATGAATAAAAAAAGTACCACTTCTGGTTAGTGGAAATAGCTTAAAAGTTGATAGAAATCTACGTTTTATACCTAATGCTTGTATACAAACTTTGGTTGACCTAAGTGAAAGCGTACTCAAGTTATTGTATTTCCATACACACACAGACACACAGACATAGTTCCAAAAATGGTATTTTCGGACTCAGGGTGGTCTAAAACGTTGAGATTCATCAAAAGCTCCAGGTCAAAGTTTTGGATGATTACAATACTTTCCCTATACTTCTTATACTAGAAAATGAAAAGCACACATCCTATAACAAATAAATGCCATACATAAATAAATGTATTATCCACTAAAGTAATCATCATACATACTGGAAAAAAGAGAAAAACTCTTAACAGTTCGAGTTTTTAAAATTTTAAATTCTGATCACCCAAGGATAAAAACTGTCTACAAATCTTTTTGTTCTACTTTTGATGCTCTTGTACCACCTTCCAGAGAGCAGTAGTGTTAACAGTGAGTGGTCTAGATGGGAAGGGTCTTTAATGATTTTCCTGGCTGTCTGCGGAGGCATTGGGCACTGGAGATCTCTTCCTGGGAGGGCAGAGAGCAGCCAATAATTTTCTTTGCTGTGGAAATTACCCTCTGTAGAGCTCTCCTGTCTGCTTCTTTACAGCCAGCATTCCATGTTGAGATACAGTATGCTAAAACACTCTCAATGTTTGAGCAGTAGAATGTCAACATCAACTTCCCCTTTATTTCCACTTTTTTGCAAAGCCTCAGGAAATGCAGTCGGCGCTGGGACTTTTTGACCACCTCCAGAGTGTTTGCTGTCCAGGACAGGTCCTCATAAATGTAAGGTCCCAGGAAGTTAAAGGAGGTGACCCTCTACATCAGGTCCCTGTTGATGTATTGAGGGGCCTCCTGAAGTCAATAGCCATCTCTTTAGTTTTGTAGGTGTTGAGTGAGAGACTGTTCCTGGAGCACCACACTAACAGCTTCTGCACTTCATCCCAGTATGCTGACTCATCATCACTGCTTAAGAGACCTACCACTGAGGAGTCATTAGCAAACTTGATGATAGTGTTGCTGGAGTAATTTGATGACCAGTCATAAGTGTACAGGGCATACAGAAATGGGCTCAGTACACAGCCCTGAGGGGAGCTGGCGCTATGTGTGAGGGTGGAGGAGATGTGGGGGCCAATTCTAACAGTTTGTGGGTGACCAGTGAGGAAATCCTTTATGCAAGTGCAGAAGGGGGTTCAGGTTATGCAGCTTATCGATTAGCATGTTAGGAATGATTGCATTAAAAGCCGAGCTATCATCAACAAACAATATCCTTACATAGGACCCTGATTGTTCCAGATGGCTGCATGGCTCCACCGTATGGAGGGCTGCATTTATGGCATCTTCCATGCATCTATTTGATCTATAAGAAAAGTGGTGAGGGTCGAAGGTGGGAGGGAGGCTGGATTTAAAATGCTGAGCAATAAGCCTTTCAAAATATATAATGACTGTTGATGTCAATGCAATCGATCTGTAGTCATTATAGTTATCAATGAATGAATTTTTAGGGAAAGGGATGATAATAACCGAGTTAAGACGGAGGAACTGTAGCCTGCGTCCGATTAAATATCTTAGTAAGGACTCCTGCGAACTGGTCTGCCGTCTGATCCAGCAACCTTCCTCGGATTCACTGTCTTGAGCACCCATCTCACTTGAAGTTCCTGAAAAGGGAGTATGTCACAGCTAGGAGTTGCCGGGGGCAGAGTGTCTGGGTAAGACAACTTTGCCTCAAAGCGAACAAAGCACCGAAACAGAGAGCCACTGTGCCCATGCGCGCCGCTGTATTGCTGATAGACTATTAACTTTTGTGATTTCATTCTGTGATATCTTGAAGTTAAATTACACTTTTATTTGACTAAAATTAAATTTTAAACTATATTCCTATAGGTAAAAGTATTAATATTAAAACTGACTGGAAAAACAGTAGCTCAGTGCTTCCTTCTTACTTTTTGATCTGTGGAAATGGATTTTAAAGATCTCAGCGTTCTACAAAGTAAGTCTTGAAATATTAATTTGCAATATATAGTGATAACTCATCTGATGGAATAAAAATGTTGGAATAATATATCAGAATATTTCATGTTTAAAACAATCTGAACATAAACAAACACTCTTATTCTTCTTCTTTCAGCTGCTCCCGTTAGGGGTCAACACAGCGGATTATCTTCTTCCATATCTTCCTGTCCTCTTAATCTTGTTCTGTTACACCCATCACCTGCATGTCCCCTCTCACCACATCCATAAACCTTCTCTTAGGCCTTCCTCTTTTCCTCTTCCCTGGCAGCTCTATCCTTAGCATCCATCTCCCAATATACCCAGCATCTCTCCTCTGCACATGTCCAAACCAACACAATCTCACCTGTCTGACTTTGTCTCCCAACCGTCTAACCTGAGCTGACCCTCTTAAACCCTCATTTCTAATCCTGTCCATCCTCGTCACACCCAGTACAAATCTTAGCATTTGTAACTCTGCCACCTCCAGCTCTGTCTCCTGCTTTCTGGTCAGTGCCACCGTCTCCAACCCATCTAACACAGCTGGTCTCACTACCGTCCTGTAGACCTTCCCTTTCACTCTTGCTGATACCCGTCTGTCACAAATTACTCCTGACACTCTTCTCCACCCATTCCACCCTGCCTGCACTCTCTTCTTCACCTCTTTTCCACAATCCCCATTACTATGTACTGTTGATTCCAAGTATTTAAACTCATCCACCTTCACCAACTCTACTCCCTGCATCCTTATCATTCCACTGACCTCCCTCTCATTTACACACATGTATTCTGTTTTGTTCCTACTGACCTTCATTCCTCTCCTCTCTAGAGCATAACTCCACCTCTCCAGGGTGTCCTCAACCTGTTCCCTACTCTTGCTACAAATCACAATCGCATCAGCAAACATCATAGTCCACGGGGACTCCTGTCTAATCTCGTCTGTCAACCTGTCCATCACCATTGCAAATAAGAAAGGGCTCAGAGCCGATCCCTGATGTAATCCCACCTCTGTCACTCCTACCGCAGACCTCACCACTGTCACATTTCCATTGTACATATCCTGTACAACTCTTACGTACTTCTCTGCCACTCCCGTCTTCCTCATACAATACCAATATAATATAAACAATCACTCATTTATAATTATTGAGATGGCATGCAGTTTAATTTGCCATGTTTCATATACAAAGCGAGTTGACTTCTTTTCAGTTTTCAAATACTCATAAGAGTTATTCTGGTAAACAACAGTGGGGAAAAAAATCTAGTGATGTTTCGCATCTATTTTTATGTTTATTTTATAGACATTGATGTCTTTTCATTTTACAGAGCAGGGGCCTCATGTATAACGCCGTGCGTAGAACTCGCACTATAACATGGCGTAAGCACAAAAGCCGAAATGTGCTTACGCACAGAAAAATCCAGATGCAGGAATCTGTGCGTACTCCAACTTCCACGTTCTTCCGCTACATAAATCCCGATCAGCGTGAAAACTAACGCTCGTGCACGCGCATTATGTAACGCCCCAAATCCTCCCAGAATTACGCCTATTTGAATATGCAAATCAATATAAACACCCTTAAGCGCAGCCTTCTGTGAAAAGACAATGGGAAAAGCACGGGGGGAAACATAAGAATTTCAGCGAATACCAAGTGGAGGCAAAGGAAAAACATACTATTTGTTCAAATAAGCCGTGGTATAATCAACAAAATGAAGTTGGTCGAGTGGCATAGGGTGTTGGAGAAACATGAAAGCTCACATCCACAAAATCGCACCGTGCTCATGACACAAGCATTTAACTTTTGCCGAAATTTGTCGCTGCGTTTTTAGCTGTGTTGTTATTTTATCTTTCTGTTTTATATTCAATATATATTGGCGTAGCCATCACTGCAGTCAGTGCTTTTCTTTCCCCAAGTAACCGATCGCCATACAATCCGCTCTGTAATAGACGTTAAGCCATCTGTAAGCTTAGCGCCGATTCTTCAAAACGTTTAAAGAACATTGAAATATCTTCGTAGTACATGTTTAATTATTCTATCCTTAAAGACACTCCCTGTGAAGAATATAGATTATTTAAATGAAGTTAAAGTTTTATCTATATAATTTAACAAACATATTTTGCTGCATTTCACCTTAAAAATGATATCGTCATCATATGTAAATACACGCTTTACAAAGTGGCTCAGGTTGTGCGATATTATTACTATAGTGCAAGTTTACAGTGGGGTGATTGTACTTATAAGTACAAACAGTTCTACAAGGAGCACTTGATTGACTGCATTTAAAGTTCTTGGGATTAAACTGTTTTGAACCGCGAGGTTTGTACAGGAAAGGCTTTGAAACGTTTTGTAGTGGCAGAGACAGCGTGTGCTTAATGCCGTATACCGATAATTCTCTTTCCGATCAGCTGCTGCTGTGATTCACACTCAGATACAGTGATATAAATACTCCGAGTGGTGCAGTGAGAGAAATATGAAAAAAGATGATCCGCTGTGGCAACTCCTAACGGGAGGAGCTGAAAGAAGAAGAAGAAGAAGTGAGAGTAACAACGCTAAAGCAGTTATAGCATTTGGAATACTATGGCTGTTCCCTGGACCATTATATTGTTACGAGTTAATTACAATCAGATGCATTACACTAATAAACAATATGCGGTTAGTTTCTGTGTATTTATAAAACCGCATCATGAAAATAATGAGTAATCACACAAGAACAGTACCATTGCTTTGACGCTGGCTGCCGCCAGTTTGCAAAACCGAGCGGAGAACTTGCGTACAACAAGGCATGAGGTACCGTGGAAAAGTGCGTGGCTTTACGCCAAGTGTAGGTTTTATACATCGCGATTTGAATGTGGAAAAGTTCTTACGCAACATTTTTGTGCGTACGCACCGTTTATACATGAGGCCCCAGGACACTAGCAAACAAACATCTTCAGGTGCCTCCTAAGTTGACCGAGTTGCATTGTTTCTGATTCCTCAGTGTATGAATTTTAATTTCATTATAAATTGAATTTCAAGAACTTCTGTCATTTGGGATTGGAGAGACTGTCCTAGTTTGTAGTTTGTGCAAGTACTTGATTTTTATATGACAGTGCTTGTGAATTGTTTATTTCATACTAAGCTCTTGATTTGCTGTAATACTGAGAGCATTTACTTGAGCTGTAAAAGCTGAGTTATTCACAGAAACCTGTTTTTAAAAACTTGTGTAAACTTATTCCAGTTAGAGAACCCGGGATATTGGTGTCTGAGAAACCAGAAACCAGGTTCGTACACGTAAATTACTCCACACATAACCAAGGATTTTGTAGCCCACACAGTCTCTGGATCCAGGCTCTTACATCGCTCAACTTACTGTATAATTGTACTAATGCAGTTCTTTAGATTCTGAAGTTTTCACTCCATTCATTGTTGGTAAACTCTTTAAAAACAACTATTGCTTAGAACACAAATCTTGGTAGAAGATTCCACAAAGATAAATTTCCTGAGGCAAATGGTTGGGTGATTGTTTTATTCCTACTCCTGGTTGGAATTAGCTGTCTCAGTATTTCAGAAACTGTTTCATTTATGAATGATGAGGTGAATGTACAACACTAAGCTCAGTAGCACAATCTCAGGACCAGTAGTGTTTGGAATAACACGTTAAAAATAACATGCGTTGCATTGTCCATTTACTTTTTAAAGTAGCAAGTAACCTAATGCAATAATTATTTTATTGAAGTAAATATACCTTTTATTAGTATTATCCCAGAAGTGTGTAAGGCAAGCAGCACACGTACTGGTATGATACTCCTTTGCAGGACTCAATCACACCACCATGTAGAATAGAGTGCGCTGCATGCAATCCAGTAAGAGAAACCTATTAATAAAATGTCTGTTTAATTTTAATCTGACTTTTTGCTATAGATAAGTTGAAGTAATGTGATTGGGTGACACAGCGGCCAGTGTCTGTACGTTGAATCTTCACAGGCTCAGGTTGTGGATGTAAAAAGGGGGTGAATGTTATTTAATTCACAACATACGAAGGAGTAAACATATTTATAAAACACAAGAAAATTGTAACAAGTTCCCTGCTTGTTTTCGAATTCATGGCAGCCAAGGATGACACTTAACTGTTTCTGCTTAGTTTAATGACATTGGTGCATTTTGACCAAAGAGAACTCCATAAGTGGACTTGCAGAAGTAAGTAGAGGTTTTGAAGGATCCAGGTTTCTGTCATTACCCAGTTTATTCACTTTATCCTTGTTTTGTATGTTCATGTAAACACGCTGATGCTACTGTCACTATAATTCACAACAGGGATGGTGTGTCTTTAACATGGGGGTGCTAGCTTTGTAAAAGTTCTTTCTATGTTTTCACCCACAGCATTCAGTATTTGTTTTACCTGACCTCAAGATTTTTTTCTGAAATCCTGTATATTTCCCTTTCATGCTTTTGGGCCTTAAATCGATTCTTTTATTGCTTCCTCTATATGTCGAAAGGTTTACTTACCTCGGCAGTGACATTCATGTCTCTGGTGAATCTTCCTATGAAGACAGTAGACGGATTGGGGGGTCATGAGGTCATTAGAAAAGGGTGTGTGGCGCTCCCGATATCTCTGTGAAAGGACGAAGGTCCAAGTCTTTAGAGTCCTGGCGCTTCCCGTCTTGCTATATGGTTGTGATACATGGACGGTATCCAGTGACCTGAGACGAAGACTGGACTCCATTGGTACTGTGTCTCTCAGAAAATCATTGGGTACCGCTGGTTTGACTTTGTGTCAAACGAGCAGCTGCTCACAGAGTCCTGAATGAGGCACATTACCTGCATTGTGAGGGAGCGTCAGTTATGGCAGTACGACCATGTAGCACAATTTCCCGAGGGTGATTCGGCTTGCAGGATCCTCATTGTTGAGGACCAGAGTGGCTGGACCAGGCCAGGGGGACGCCTACGTAACACCTGGCTGCGGCAGATAGATAGGTGGGACTGGACCGTGTGTCTGCCTGGGGGGTTGCCAACCAGGATCCCGAGCTGTTTCATCATGTGGTGTACAGTGCATGGCTCCCCAACCTGACCTGACCTGACCATATGGTTAGTTGTTCTGTAGAGCTCTTAATCTCGTTTGCTCCCAGCCACTGATCTTTGGAGCAAAGGTCTGCAATGCATTTGAAATCATATTCAGTTTTTTTGTGGCACAGAACTAATTTTTAATAGAAGTTAGAGGTTAGAGGAGGCAGATAGACTTTCTTCCTATGATTGGGGCAGGTCATTAGAGAGCTGATGAACCTCTTAGACAATGCCTGAAAAATAAATTAGTTATTTTACAATTATAATTTGTTATTACAAAATACTTTTCCCTCTGTAGAAGGGCATCTTATTTGTGAACTACTTTCATTTTCCAGAGTTGTTTATCTAACAGTATTTCAGCAAAAAATATTAGCATTAAGCACATTTTGAGCATATGATTGAATAACTTGATGTGTAGGACATGAGACATGAGTAGTGTGAGATATCTTCATGGATGTTTTTGATATTGTTTGCTGTTGTCCAGCATTTGTCAGTATTGGGTCCCATTCTATCAGAAACTTTTTTATGTTCATCCTCCATGAAAACATAAGATTACATTTTTTTTCTCGCCCACCACTACTTACAGTAAGTAACATTGAAAGCAATATCATTTCTGGGTAGAGTATTCCTTCGACAGATATCGGTTGGAAAGTAAAATGAGCATTGTGATATCCGTGTTGCCCGTAGCTGGCATACTCATCCTTGAATCTGGAACATCGACAATCATGAAACCGAGATGGACTTGACAATGAGGACATATAACACAACAATGGGTGGCCTAAAAGTGCTTTGTGCTTTTTATTCAAACAGTGTTCAACAATGAAGAAGGTGCAGTACAGTCCTTTATGTTAACCCTTAAACTACCACATACTTGTGGGGTTAATACACCCCCGGATGGTAAATACTTTTTTGCTGCACTTTTTAAGGAAACGTCACAATTCACCAAAGAAAAATTTTAATGCAACACATTTTTTTCATGCAAAAAGCATCGCAATTACTGCAACACTGATAATTTTACACACTGTCAATGAGCTGTAAAAACTATTAAAATAAACTACTGCAACAATATCTTATTATATGTACAAGGTGCAACTGACGCCATTGATGAAATTCAGTAAATCACTGAGCCAACTGCGCTTGAACTGGCTGCGCAGAAGCACACAGAGACCAATGCTGATGCTTACAGGCTAGTCTAGTGCAGCAACTGAATCCTAGGGACAGCAATGCTGATTCGCAAGGGGATGGCAGTGGTCAGGAGCTGGCTGCTCAACGAATGTACGGCACAGACTGATCAGCTGCGGCATTCACCAAATGTACGTCGCCGAATATACTTGGCTTCGGCGTGCTGGCGAATTGCATTGGGAACCAAATACAGCCAGTTACGTCGATTTAAGGGCTAAAACACAGTCAAGTTCTGTCCATTAAAATCATCACGATCTGTGAGTGCATCCCTTTCAAACCGATGTCTCCTTTGCTCATCCTTTAAAGTCTCCACAGTAAAGGGAGACGTCCACCAGCAAGCACGCTCTTCCTTCTCTTTGGCTCCTGTAAAGAATTTAGCGGGATAATCTTGCGAAGCCCCGCTCCTTTCTCCCACTGCCATACCTTACAATTCTTCAGGAGTCGAAGCGGTTGAGAGGAGTCTGCTCACTCCACCAGTCATTCCCGACTTCATGTCTCCTCACTGCAGCTCCCATCTCTTCTTTTCTTTTGCCTTGCTTTTGATTTAACTTCTGGTCTTTCTTTCCTCTTTCATTCTTTCTTTTCTTCTTTTTCTTTCTCATTCCCTTGTCTATCCTGCTCAGTCTCGTTTATACCAATGTGGGTGTGAGTGCCTAGATTACGATCACTAGAGCACTGATGAGGAAGCCGACTGGGCTGACTGCATCTGCACATGAATGTCCAATCAGACAATTTCCTCATCAACACCCCGGAGCTGCTCAGTCACACTACTGCGTTCACATATGCACATTCCCTTCAGCCTGAGTGCACTGTTTCTACTAAAAATACCTGCACACTGCCATGAACCCCTAAATTTGCTTTACCACAAGCAAAGCCCGGGAAAGGAATGCCAGGTTTATTTGACTTTCACAGATAGCTGTCAGATTGATTTAACTGAAAGCTTTAAAGTCCATGTCTAAGTAAAGAAAGAGAAATAATGATTAAATCAGGCCTTTAATGATAATATGAGCTACTTACAATACAAGGCTTAAATAGACAGATAGTAAAGGCTTAATATAAGAGATACAGTAGATAAGAGAGACATTATATACTGTAAAATAGACGAAAGGTACTTTATAACAGAAAGGTAGATAATAAAAACACTAAAAACAGCTAGATGAAAGGGACAATGTGACACTGACAGAAATGAAAGGTGCTATATAACGGTTATGTAAAGAGGAATACCACTATATAATAGCTAGACAGATATGGAAACCCACTTTATAATCGATAGATAGTCAAACAGACAGATATGCTAATGGTGTTATTTAAATTTATTTTCAAGATCTCTTCCAGTTTTCAAAATTTTGTACATCTTTCCTAGTTCATTTTCTTTGAAATAATACAGTATTACAGTTTTCATAAATGAAGAAGAAGAAAAAAGGAAATGGACACATCTGAATAAATCAACAAGAGGTAAATAGATATTATATAAATAGATATATGAGAGATGGCACACTAAGACTGGCATTCTGGCTGGAGCAGAACTGGGATCCTTACTTTGTGGGGATGCCAATATCATGGAAGGACAGGTATTCAGGACATTGTCTCCACCAATACCTTATGTGGAAGTCCTGGTTCCGGTACAGCTATGGAGACAAATAATGGGTAATTCTTATGGGCAGCCCTGTTGGATCCCGTGGGTACTGCCAGGGGGTGCTGAGAGAACTGACACCTCAGGTATTGGGAGAGACAATGTCCTGAATAGTTCGTTTTCCCCCGTCTTTCCACACTATTGGCATCCCTGCCAGGTAAGGATCCCATTTCTGCTCCGGCCGAGATGTCAGTCTCAGCATGCCATCTCTCATAATAGACATAGACATTAATATTTTACTGCTGAACGTAAGCCAGTGGACCACTGAAGGAGATGTCTCAGTAAGCTGTAATAATGATGGACAAAAATTAAACATTATTTTTACAACACAGTCTTGTCCTTTTTAATGTCTCCAAGACCCACCCCTTTGATGATTGCCAGTGAGAGGAGAATCGTGAACCTTTGATGGGTTATAGGGTGATGGGGGGTTAGGCTATTGAGGACAATTATCTGTGAAATGTTGATTGTTAAATCAGCCTGCGGTGGCCCACCATGACCCATTACCATTAAATATAAAAATGACTCACAACCCAATGGTGGCCAACTCAAGACTCATAGTTTAGGAAACCTGGAGTTAAAGAAAAAAAGCCTTTAGTATTTGAACATCTTATATTTAGAATTATTGAGCTCTTCCATTTTGCAGCATTTTTTTTCTTGCTTTCACAAATGCCAATTTTTGTTACATTGCTAAAGAGTTCATGACAGGAGAGACATGCTGGTGAAACAGAGAGGTACATGATGTGATAAAGAGGTTTGGAGGTGCATTAGAGAGAAAGGAGGTGTATGAAGATTGTCCAGGATATGTATGAGGGAGTGAGGAATTGGGATAACGTTTGCATAATGTTCGGGTTAAATTTGACCTGTTTTGACATTTGATAGACGTAAAAGTACCCTAAATGTGATTGTTTTAGCCTGAAAATTGATGACTTTTCCTAAAGTGACCCAAAATACACAAAAACGAAAATACTGGTGTACAGGTGCTGCAGATTTTTGTACATTGAGGCTGTTCTGGGTCAAATTTGACCCATATCTATTGAAATAGGTATTAAATCCATCATTGTGTGTCAAATCAAGGAAAATGGTGGTTTTCAGGCTTTTTGCTAAAGACGTTGTGTAGCACCAGAAAAAAGGAAGTGTAGAGGAAGTTGGAAGAATGGAGAAGGGCTTGGGAAGACAGAGGTTTGACGATAAATCAAGAACCCAGAGTATATGAGGTTTAATGAGGATCAGGATTCAGACGTTAGCCTGCAGAGAGAGTGACAAAAAAAAGTGGATAAATTTAAATATCTAGGATAGGTGGTAGTGCAAGATGGAGAATTAAATGCAAAGATAACCAACAGAGTGCAGTGTGGATGAAACAATTGAAAGAAGGTATTGGGAGGATTATGGATGATTAAAGTAAAATAAGATATGATGGAAAAGAGCTTGACTAAGGAGAAGGTGCAGAACCAAGCTGTTTCAAGAAGGATGGTCAAGCATGTCGACCCCACATGGATGTGGGAAAAGGTGAAGAGGAAGAAGAAGGAGCAAAAGGGATCATTTACCTCCATAAAAATATAAAAATAAGCAATCAAAATTTTGCCAAATCTATAGTCATAGTTTAAAATAACAAAAATGTTTTTAATTATTTACTACTATATATTCTGTCCTGCTTACACAAACATTGATTTTCTTATTTCAATTACAGTTGTCATCACCAAAAGCTGTATTAATGTCGACCGACCTCTGAGTTTGTTTCTGATCTGTGCGAGGAAAAACAGATAAGCATAGGGCCAATACGCATATTTTGCACTTCTGGGGACGTCTTTGTGCCTTTAAAAAGTTTATAGATGCTGCTTTTGATCTTCCTGTTCCTGAAGCTGTATATTATGGGGTTTAGCATTGGAGGAACGATATTCCCTATGATGACCATGGTGCTGTAGGCCTCGTTAGACAGCTTCACTCCCATTCCGGTCAAAGCGTAAGATGTTAAAAGTGGAACAATTAAGACTGCGACTACCAGCAGGTGGGTAGTCAGAGTATTGAAAACTTTGCTTTTTCCCTCAGCGGTTGAGATCTTTAGGGCAGCGTGAACAATTCTGAAATAGGACAGTAAGATCAACGCAAAGGGGCATGCACCAAAAGCAATGGTGGTGGGGACAAAAATATTGAAGTACTTTGGATCGATATTACAAGTGATTTTAACCATTGAAATATAATCACAGAAACAATAATTGAGAATATTAGTATTACAAAAAGAAAACTCTGTGATAAAAAACATGAAAGGCACATGGGCGGCTGCTGCAATGATATTGAACATTAGAATAATTAATAAAACAGTTTTATTTGTGATAAGTGCAGGATAGCGAAGTGGATGGACAACTGCCACATAGCGATCGCATGCCATGAGTGCCAAGAGAAGGGATTCCATGGCCTCCAAATACAAGACTAAAACCATCTGAAAATAGCAAAGCCCGTGCCGAATAGCAGGGGCATCCAGAAGAACAGCAATGATGGTGGGAGTGATGTTGGTGCTGTTCAGTAGGTCAATGACCGCTAAGGTTGCAATACAAATGTACATGGGCGTCTGCAAGTGGCGATTAATTTTTATGACTAAAATTACCAGGAAGTTCCCGAAGAGTGTGGCCAAATAGACCATTGTGAGGACTGGAGTCGTGTAACTCTTCTGCTGAGAGTTGATTTCACAGTTCAGCACAAACTCCAACACAGGCAGTGATGTGTGATTCATGCCCACACTTCCACTTCTGCAAAAATAAAAAAGAAAAGTCAATTGTTTTCTCGTTTTAAGTACCAACATTAGATGGAACACAGATTAAAGTAAAAATAAAAATTATTTTAATACTTACCACTAGAACAATTGTGAAAAGAACTGACCATTCGCCCCAATGAGTTTTCTAATCATATTCACCTAGATTATCCCAAAAAATGTTACGATTTGAAGGTCCCCAAAGTCCTACTGTGTTCCAACCTACTTTTTGATTTATGCCATATATCAGTAGTTCTTTGTGTGACATAAAACTGTCTTACATTGGTGTGAAATTTGCTTGTAACCGGTTTGCAATTGTGTCCCAGGGTTTAATTTAGTGGGTATTTGTTTTATCTTGGTAGAGTAATATATTGCTCTACTTTCCCCTGTTGTATTATTAATATGGAGCCTCTGCCAGAACGTCTCAAATTCCACAGACTTACCACTGTTTATAAGGTATTATAGTATATAACTTATCCCCACCTTCCTTTCAATATCTATAACCTCAGGCAATTAGATGTAGTAAAAAGACAACCAGGAGTTAAGTTACACATAAAATAATGTATTATTGATAATATTCATAAATAATAACAATATGCAAAGTACATTTGAATATTGGCAACCTTACAACCTGATTAAATGGTGATGTGTAGTTCAGGCGGCACACAGACTTGTAGTTATTTAAAATGTCTCTAGTTAAGGCATCATTGGTGCTCAGCTTTCTTCAGAGCAGGACTTAAGCCTGGTCAATATGGCTGCTGAGCTGTGCTCTTCATTGTGTTGTCTTCATCATCACAGGTTAGCAAAGAGAGAGAGAGAGAGTGAGATAAAGCAAGCAAATTTATGGGTTTTCTGTCCAACCCCTACAGCCAATAGGACATCATGGTACTTAAAGTCCTCTGAGACAAGCCAATTCCAAACAGCCATACCTTAGACCAATGGGGGGATAGAGCATCTTAACACCTGCAAGACCCCCACACCACCACCCCCAAACCATATGTTAAAGTACACCGTAGCCTGCTTGCGGGGGTAGAAAGACTTTAGCAAAGAAACACTCGCCAAACTGGTTTAAGGCACAACCTCTCCCAACTGGAGCAATTGAGCTCCAGCCCCACTGGGTCACATGTTTTGGACCTGCACCAAATTAACATCATTCTGAACCAAAATTTTTAAAAGCCATTCAGACAGCCTTGGTGTCACAATCCCTCCTAATCCATTAACAGCTGTGTTTGGTGGGCTCACATAGTGGCTTAAAGTGGAGAAGGATAAACAAATTGCAATTGCCTTTACTACACTATTGGTACGTAGACTTATCTTGCTCAACTGGAAGAACCCTAGCCCACCTCTTTTCAGGCAGTGGGTAACTGATGTTATATACAGATGTTTCTGTTTTCTTTTACTTACAGTAAAACGTGAATGTGAAAGGCCTATTTTTTTCATTAAATGTTGTTTGTTTGGTTGATATGTTTTGTTAAAAATAGCCATTTGTATTCGATACAAATACAAGACCAATTCAAAGTGACCACATGTTTAAAGTCCATACTTAAAATTGAAAATAAATATTGCTGAAATACTGCAATAAGTATACAGTATATAGGGATCTGAATCATAGCACAAATGTGAGGTTTGGACCTTTGAGAGCAGAAAATTTTGTTAGTTGGAGTTCTTTAAATTTTAATTCAATACCCATGCTCTAATACTTCTGTAGTTAACTCGCCGGTCTGCCAGGTAGCTTACAGTGCTGTCTATGAAATAAAATTGTAGTGACTGTCCTTTCCCATTATTCCAGTTTGCAGTATCTTCGCTAATTTATGCAAAGAATGCAACATAACCATTCAAGTAATGCAAGGTGTCAGTTTTTAAATGAGGTAGCAGCTATGGAGATCTTTCATAGCGTGCCAGGAACAAAACAGTAGGTACTGCAGTGTTTTCCAATCCTTTTTCTGTGGGGGCACACTTTTTGTAACCCAAAAAATCCCCTGGCATACAATGATACCAATCAAAAAGACACTAAATCTCTTAGACATGCTAAACTGTCCAAAGGAGCGGGGCAGGGGGCAGCATAAAAGCAGCTCAGAGACTGGCATTTGCAGACATGGCATTTAGTGAGCAGTTTGGACACATTTCACAGCTGCTTTGTCCCTTTGCCAACTCATACAGATGGTCCTCTCTCTGCCTCACTCCACTGACCTGGAGTCAGAGGCAACTCATATACCCACTGGTCCTTGGCTCTGCGAAAGTAGCTGGCAAACTAGAACCCAGGCAGATCAACCCCCGACACATCTCCTGGCTGCTAAAATGCTCTCTAACTGCTACAGTATGTCTACAAAATGGTGATCACAGAACGCTGCTTTTATGTCGGCCTCTCCAGTTAGTCTTGACCTCCTCGGACAGGTCTCGACCACCTGAGGAGCGTGTTTTTTTATGTCTTGACCCAGGGGCACTAGACTGTTAGCTCCATGGTGCACCAGTGGAAAAAAAACACTTGTGTAGAGTATGATTATCAAATTGTTGATGGTGATGAACAGCTCAGGATAGCGTTTGTGTTTTAACACAAGTTTTGATGTATGCCCATTTAGGAGATGTGCATTGTAACGTGCATTCAAATTCAACACTTGTTTCGATCGTTTATTTTTTACTTTGAAATGTCTATGTCTCATATTCTATGCCAATTTGAGAATTAATACATTGGCATGGTTTCTTATTGCCTTCTTGTCAACTTGCCTTTTAGGAAGGCATTGAAATTTAGGTTGTACTGTACTTGCTCAAGTAGTGTTTTGTTATAAATTCAGGTTTAATTTCATTGTTTAAGTTTAAACTATGCCATTATTTGTGTTGGTTTTACATTAATATTGTAATTCAATGTGCATGTACTTTGTGATTTATGTATTCATTTTATAAGTTTATGTTAATGCTATTTTAATGGTAGACGCAATTAATTACATACAGGGGCGGCACGGTGTCGCAGTGGGTAGTACTGCTGCCTCCCTGCATGGAGTTTGCATGTTCTCCCCGAATCTGTTTGGGTTTCCTCCCACAGTCCAAAGACATGCAGGTTAGGTGCATTGGCGATCCTAAATTGTCCCTAGTCTGTTCTTGGTGTGTGTGTGTGTGTGCCCTGCGGGGGGCTAGCGCCCTGCCCAGAGTTTGTTTCCTGCCTTGTGCCCTGTGTTGGCTAGGATTGGCTCCAGCAGACCCCCGTGACCCTGTAGTTAGGATATAACGGGTTGGGTAATGGATGGATGGATGGATAATTACATACATTTATGCAATTAGTTGGTTTTTAATCAATTCCCAGTGTCCTGTGACTAGTTCTGTCTGGCTAACCAGCTGCACTTGCACTTTAGCATATGAGTTGTCATCCTGTGGTGAAGATGTCTGCGAAACTTATAAATCGCAACAAAGAGGAATAGCGTTCTGTCATAGGCTTTTTGTGGCCAGATGGTGCACCAGGAGCACAAATTCATCTCCGCATGTGTACTCAGTATGGGGATAAAGTTCTCTCTCATAGAGTCGTCTATGAGTGGATTGAAATGTTCGAAAATGGCCGTACTAGTGTGATGGATGCAGAGCACTCCGGATGTTTAGCTACAGCCATGTGACAATGATATTAAAGCAGCGGTGCATCAGTGGCTACGCGCCCAATCAAAAAACATTTTTTACTGATGGCATTAAAAAGTTGGTACAACCCGGTGAAAATTGCATTGCAAAGGAAGTTGACTGTGTAGAAAAGTGATGTCATTTGTTTTTGAAATTCTTAATAAACAGAGTTGAAAAAAGTGTGGAAACTTTCTGAACATCCCTCGTATATATATACAGTATATGTATATATCTTTTAGAAAAGCACTTTTAAATTCCCTTGCTTATAAATCCTGAGAACTGAACCAGTAGCCTTTTACAATATATATTATAAGTATATACATATGTAACTGAAATATCACATATAATATAAATTTCCTGTCTTTTTCCCTGACATTCCAAAAACAAGCAGAAGCATTTTACCTTTAGAGAGCTGCCAATAATAAGCCGTCCTCCGGATGAGCCGTACTCAGAATGACATTTGGTTCTAAGATTTTCTGTCAGTCCCAGTTTGTCAGATTAATATGTGATTTTTTGGAATAGGTAGTTATGTTTTAATAACAGCATATCTTTCCTTCTATCAAGGACATTCAGAAAAATGGCGCAATAAAATCCAACTGCTGCAAATGCAGTCTAGTACCAGTGATGACCCCTCTACCGACGCTCTTCTATTTCAGCTATCTTCCTCACTTCAGGTGGTAGTGATAGAGACTCGGGAGAAGTGTGTCTGCATGCACCACTGGGAGATGAGAACATCAGAGCAATTAGTCTTTCTTTGTGTATTACGGACCCTGAAGAAAAACAATGCCATGGGATAAGCCTTGCAGCATGACTGCATTAATTATATTTCATATTTAGCAAATAGCTTTAACCAGAATGGCTTATATGTAGCAGGTGTCCTTTTCTAGTTAGACAGTGCTGGGCAATACTTATTTGTGTTTAGCTTTTTACAGTCAATAAATAAATAAACTACTCCCTCACAAATACACCAGAATTACTAAAAACAAAGAAAGAAAATATATGACTTGGCTAAAGTTCAAAAGGGCCAGTCTCACTGTACATTTAAAAGGCGAGAAATAAAGAGTGTGACTGAAGCAGCATGACCACATATTAATGTGATTTAATACCTTTGAATTCTTTGGCTAATTTGTTTATTTATGTAATCTATTTTTTGTATGATTTTTTTTCCCTTGACACTGTAGCCTTTTACTTTTTAATGGACTGAGTTCTTAAGTTCATGTTGATGTTAGACGTTATTGTTTGTGTTTTTGATTACAAATATTTTTAGATTTTAGAAATTCTCCACATGATTGCTTCTCATTAAACATGAAGGCATTAGATGATAAACTGTAATGCACACAGCAGACATTTCCATCATTTTATCATTCCAGTCATTACTTCTTGGAAATATGGAACAATCAGTACTAAAACTGTAAAGAACCTTGTAAAAATCTTGAAAATGGAAAGCTTCTGTGTCCTGAGTGGGTCACCTTTTAGAGCTTGTAATGTAAACGTTTGGAAACAACTATTAGCAATTATAACTAATCACTCGATTGCCAATCAGAAGTTGATGTAACAAACATCACACCCATAGGGGAGGGTGGGAAGTGAAGAAATTTTTCTTTTGTTCTTTTGAACATAGCTGTTCATTCTTTCTTGATTTATCTTCTGCTGTAAAGAAGAACACTTGTTTGTTTGTTTTTTTTTCTTTTTACGGCACTGTAAGGATTTTTTTTTATTTATGTAGTTTATCGCTTTGCATTTTTAATTTTCTTTTACCTTTAAATGTCAGTACATGGACTATTGGTCTGAGGTGTTCTTGACACAGCTTTTGTGTTTTCTGTATTTATTTTTGCTGCAAAACAGGAGACAGAGCTGGAGGTGGCAGAGTTAAAGATGTTAAGATTTGCAATGGGTGTAACGAGGATGGATAGGATTAGAAATGAGGACATTAGAGGGTCAGCTCAAGTTGGACAGTTGGGAGACAAAGTCAGAGAGGGGAGATTGTGTTGGTTTGGACATGTGCAGAGGAGAGATGCTGGGTATATTGGGAGAAGGATGCTAAAGATTGAGCTGCCAGGGAAGAGGAAAAGAGGAAGGACTATGTGGTGAGAGAGGACATGCAGGTGATGGGTGTGACAGAGCAAGATACAGAGGACAGGAAGATATGGAAGAAGATTATCTACTGTGGCAACCCCTAATGGGAAGAGCCGAAAGAAGAAGAAGTTTTGCTGCAATAAAACACGGCACTTTGATTTTAACATTTTTTGTTATTGCATCTCACTACCGTTGGTCCTGGTTGGTTTCGAACTACAAAATATTCAGGTATGGTGCACTTGCCAAGTGCACAGTGTGATACCACACCAAACTGAGAGTGTTTTAACACTAATGTCAAGACTGTGGCCCTATATGGAAGTGATGAGGGTCTGGACTGGCAGAGCAAAATAAGTCAATTTACATCCAGATTATTAATATGTAATGTATTTGTACTGTTTGAATGTGCTTTTTAATTTATGGAAAACATATAGAAAAACATATTTACTTATAACATTGGTCATTTCTCTTTTCTATTTTAAAAAAGCGTTAATTTTCTCTTTCAGTGGTTTTATTTGTTTTTTACTTTCTTGTATACAAAGTATAGGCAAAGCATTGGAATCCTCAAAAAATTTAATTTCGAGATTTTGATGAATCTCGACGTTTTAGACATCCATGAGTCCGAAAATACCATTTTTGGAGTTATGTCTGTGTGTCTGTCTGTCTCTGTGTGTGTGTATGTAAACATGGTAACTTCAGTACTCTTTTACTTAGGTTAACCAAATTTTGCATACAAGTATTAGGTACAAAATGTAGATTTCTATGAATTTTTGGGCTATTTCCGCTTAGTGGAGGTGGTACTTTACCTTTTGTTCATGCAGCTGCAAAATGTGACTTATTGAAGTTTACTTTTATAATAATTGTTCAATATATTATTAATTTGATTTGATTTGTTGTTCATGGTTCTTTAATGTACATGATATAAAAATATAATCATTGTCTTGTGGTTTACTCCTCAAATATCCATCCCCATATCTGAGTATATCAGAAAGTCTAGAGGAGACCAATCCTGATTTTTTTTTTTTAAGCGATGATGATGAAAGTTTTCACAATGTAATAATTCAATTGTCACTCACTATCCCATCACTGATGCAGACATTATGTCTGTTGGCGGTTACACTAGCACTACAAGTGGCAGACCTGAAACTATCTCTCAGATACACCAGTCTGACATGTTAATCGTAATCTGGTGGTCCTCCTAGAAAAGTGATCTGATCATGAGCGGTTATTTACACTGCCATTCTTCCTAACTCAAAATCACACAAGGAATGCATCGGTGGGCTTTAATTGAATTGTTTCTTTATGGCCCCCCAGCCTTGACCAAAAATAAAAAACCTTGTAGGGACAAAAAAATGGAAGAAATTTTGAAAAGGGCAATTTAGAGAGAAACCCCCTTCCAGATATGTTGGGCGTGTGATGGGTGTCAGTAAATGGGGGTAAAACACAACTAATCCTCTTCACAGAGCTAGAAGGGCACTCTATCATGGCCATTTCAGAAGTACAATCTGACAGTACAGACGACTTTGTTCTTGCACAGTACGCCAACAACTCCTAAAGCAGAATGCAAGAATAGATGATGCCACTCACTAAATACAGAACTATAACATATGAGGATATAGTGTAGATTTGTTCAAATACATCAAAAACAAAACAGAAACTAATGAACATAAATGAAAAAACAACAACATTATTCGATCAACACATTGTAGAACCAATGGCCAGATTGTAGAAAAGGAGTCAGACAAGCCAAACAGATGCAGAGTCCTGGAGACCTCGGTCAAGAAGCTGCCACTCCCCTACTAGCCATTCAACAGCTGAGTCAGTACTGGGCCAGCCAATCTGATGAAAGGACCCTCCTACCCAATGATTCCAGTATTTCTTAAATCTGAGATCTCATTTTCATAGGCAGGCAAGCAACTTGGCAGTGGGGCAGTGGCACCAAGTGCCATATGAGGATACCAAGAAGAGTAACTTGATAGGCGAGGGCTAGTAGCAGTTTATAAATATCATATTATTGTAGTCCTTGTCTGTAATTAATATACAGTGGAGCAGCTTCATCCATAGTGCCTACCAACTCTGACGGAGGACATACCCACTTGTAGCATACGAAAGGCATTATTCTTCCTTGCTTCATTTGACATTAGCTGTGAGTAGTATGGCCTTTGTTTTGTTGTGACTTAAAGAATTAGTCCACCCAAAAATTATGTATTGTGTATTTTTTTTACATGTTACTTTACCCCATGAGGTTTGTGGTGATGGCCAAAAAAAATTTTCACTAGACATTTTCATGGAGAAAGGAGCTCAAGATGTTTATGCTTTAATGGAAACTGGCTGTGGCTAAAGCACTTTTGAATTAAAGATCCACCCATCTACCTAATACATTAGCCAAGACATCTGTTGTTCAATTGAAAAGCGTAACATCGTGGGAAAAGGCTTGTAGGTTGTGGCCAATTTTGTTTTACTGGAGGAAGAAGGTTAACAGCTAAAAATGCATTCATTGTTATGACTTGATATCTTGACATGGATTATGCAACACGAGCAACATGAGATTATTTTTCATGTTGTGGCAAATCACTGAGCCCCAAACCACAATCAGGATGTTATCCAATACAATTCCGGGTTCAAATTATTGGCTCTTATTTGCTACCAATGGTTTTCCAAATAAGCAATAGCCAAAACAAACAAGTATAATTAAAGATTCTCTTCCTCCTTCTGTCCTTCAGATGAGTGTTGCCAGCTGCCTCCCAACACTGACTCGTTGAGGTGAGGTGACCTGGGAGTACATCTAGTGCTAGGATGTGTTACGTTCGAAGCACTTCAGGATAAGGTGGGAGTTCCCCAAAGTTGGGACTGTAAATCCCCTGAAGCACACACTGGTGGCACCCGTGGAACCCAATAGGGCTGTATTCTTCGATTCAAGTTGCCAGCATGCCCTGTGGGTATCTGAATGTGAAGTGAAACCCAGGGATGCAGCCATCCTAGTGTATTGGAGAAAGACATAGTCACCAGATAAAATCTCTCCCAGTCGTTCCATTACACTGGCCTCCTGGCCATGTAAGGATCCCTACTCAACCCTGGCCGGGATGCCAGCCAATGTGTCCCATCCATTACAAAGGACATTTTCACATTATTTGCTATAGTCCAGTGCCGGTCACTCCTCTATACTTTCTTGTATATTCAGATATGGGGATGGATATTTGAGGAGTAAACCATAAGACAATGATTATATTTTTATATTATGTACATTAAAGACCCCTTAAAAACAAATCAAATTAAATTAATAATATATTGAACAATTGTTATAAAATTAAAGCTGAATAAATCGTACTCTGCAGCTGCATGAATAAAAGGGTAAGTACCACTTCCGGTTTATAGAAATAGCCCAATAGCCGTATTTACACACACACACACAGTCAGACAGACACACAGACATAATTCCAAAAATGTTTTTTTCGGACTCAGGGAGGTCTTGAACGTCAAGATTCATCAAAATCTCAAAATGGAATTTTTGGAGGATTCCACTACTTTCCCTATACTTAATATACGAGAAACTCGGGGAGGTCTAAAACGTTGAGATTCATCAAAATGTTGACATTGAATCTTTGGACTATTACAATACTTTACCTATACTTCATATACGAGAAAGTAAAAATCTCATAACTCAAAACAAAGATACAAGCAGGAAACCTCCAGAAAACATAATGAGAAATCATTATTTTAGTGCTGTACACTTTGTAAAGGAGTTAAAAAAAATAAACATCAGAATAAATGAAAAAAAGCAGAAATTAGGTGGAAGCCACATACAACAAGACAGATGCTGAATTTCATCTAGGTTATAATGATCAGGGTTTTTATTATAATTTATTATTTGTCTGACAACTTTATCCAAGGTGACTTACAACATTTGAGATAAAATTTTTCCCCTGATTGTACCGCAAGCAGCTAAATTGACTTTGTCATAGTCATCAGGTGTCAGTAGTGGGATTACACCCTGCAACCTGAGAGTTTGAAGTCCAAAGCCTTAACTGCTACACTACCTGCCAGTTTTAAATTAAACAATCATTAATTTTGACTAACAAACACAGTGTATCCAGGTTTACTAATATTTTATCTTTTTATTGGATTTTGTACAGCTTTCACCAATATTTGCATTCTTATTCCAAAAGAAACCTTTAAACGAATGTCAAATAACCAGATAAGCCTGAAGCTAGGAGCAACAGGCACATTTCACATTTCTGGAAATGTTTTTGTGCCTTTAAAAAGTTTATGAATGCTACTTTTGATCTTCCTGTTTCTGAAGCTGTATATTATGGGGTTGAGCATTGGAGGCACGATGTTCCCTACAATGATCATGGTGCTGTAGGCTTCATTAGACAGCTTCACTCCAAATCCTGTCAAACCATAAGATGTTAAAAGTGGGACATTGAAGAGGGCCACCACAAGCAGGTGAGTCGACAGAATGTTGAAAACTTTGTTTTTTCCATCAGCAGATGAGATCTTTAGGGCGGCGTAAGCAATCCTAAAGTAGGAGAGTATGATCAATGCAAACGGACACGCACCAAACACAATGGAGGTGGGCACAAAAATATTTAGATGCTTTGCCTCCACGTTACATGCTATTTTAACCATTGAAATATAATCACAGAAACAGTAGTTCAGCACATTTGTTTTACAAAATGAAAACTCTGTGATAAAAAGCATATGAGGAAAATGAACTAACGCTATAATAATATTCAATATTATAATAATTAATAATACAGTTTTATTTGTGATGATTGAAGGATAGTGAAGAGGATAGACAATTGCTACATAGCGATCACACGCCATGAGCGCCAAGAGTAGGGATTCCATGGCCTCTAAATACAATACAAAGATCATTTGAAAAAAACAAAGCCCATGCTGAACAGCAGAGGAATCCTGAAGAACAGCAATGATGGTGGGAGTGATGTTGGTGCTGTTCAGTAGGTCAATGACTGCTAAGGTAGCAATAAAAACATACATGGGCGTCTGCAACTGACGATTCATTTTTATGACTACAATTACCAGGAAATTTCCAAAGAGTGTCACTAAGTAGACCATTGTGAGGATTGGAGTTGTGTAGCTCTTCTGCTGAGAGTTGATTTCACAGTTCAGCACAAACTCTGATACGGACACCAATGTGTGATTCATAGCCAGAATTTCAACTCTGCAGAAAAAAAAGAAAATTGTTGTTGTTCGAAAGGTCTAACGTTTTTTCTTGTTATCAGATGCATTGCAGAGTAATGCAAAAATATTCCTCTCTGAAGCTTACAGTCATCTTCAACATTTATACATCTATACGAGTAACCCATAATGTCAAAATGAACTTATTCCTATAAGTATTCAGACCCTTTGCTATGGCACTGCAAATCATGCCTCAGGTGCATCCTGTTTACTTTCCTTCTCATTGAGATGTGTCTAGAACTTCATTGAAGTCTACCTGTGGTCAACTGAATTGATTGGACATTGTTCAGAAAGGCACACAGCTACCTCTGTATAAAAAGTCACACAAATCACACTGCAAAAACCAAGCCATGAAATCCAAGGAACTCTCCATAGACCTCTGTAATCAAATTTTGGTGAGACATAGTTCAGGGTGAGGTGACTAAACTATTTCTAAACCTTTAGGTATTCCAAGGAGCACTATGGCCTCAAGAAGTTTGGATTGGAAGAAGACTGGAACCACCAGGGCTCTTCCTGGAAGTGGCCATCAGGCCTAACTGAATAAATGGGTAAGAAGGGCTTTGGTCAGGAGGATGAGAAAGACCCCAATGGTCACTCTAAGAGAACTTCAGACATCCTCTGCTAAGATGGGAAAACCTGTTGGAAAGATGACCATCTCAGCAACACTTTTCAATAATGCATTTATGGTATACTAGCAAAATACCCGCGCTTCGCAGCGGAGAAGTGTGTTAAAGAAGTTATGAAAAAGAAAAGGAAACATTTTAAAAATAACGTAACATGATTGTCAATATAATTGTTTTGTCACTGTTATGAGTGTTGCTGTCATATATATATATATATATATATATACAGTATATATATATATATATATATATATACACACAGAGACACACACACATATAAACATATATACATTTACATATATACATATAAACATATCTACATATACACATATCTACACATACACATATCTATATATATATACATATACACATCTACATATATATACGGTACATATATACACATATCAACATATATATACAGATCCACATATATATATATATATATCTACATATATATATATATATATATATATATATATATATACTGTATATATACACATACATACATACATATATACTGCTCACAAAAATTAAAGGAACACTTTAAAGAAACACATTAGATACATCAGATCTCAATATGAAGTTGGATATCTATACAAATAACGACAGGGCAATGTGTTAGGAACAAAAGGATGCCAAGTCTTTGAATGGAAATAAAAGTTTTCTGCCTACAGAGGGCTCAATTTTGTAGACACCCTAAAATCAGAGTGAAATGAAGATGTGGCAGGCTAGTCCATTTTTTCAGAAACTTAATTTCTGCTACTCAAAATGCTTTTCAGTATCTTGTGTGGCCCCTACGAGCTTGTATGCATGCTTGACAACGTCTGGGCATGCTCCTAATGAGACGACGGATGGTGTCTTGTGGCATTTCCTCCCAGATCTGTATGAGGGCATCCCTGAGCTGTTGTACAGTCTGAGGAGCAACCTGGCGGCGCCTAATGGACCGAAACATAATGTCCCACAGATGTTCTATTGGGTTTAAGTCAGGGGATCGTGAAGGCCATTCAATTGTTTCAATTCCTTCATCCTCCAGGTACTGCCTGCATACTCTTGTCACATGAGGCCGGGCATTGTCGTGCATTAGGAGGAAACCAGGACCTACTGCACCAGCGTAGGGTCTGACAATGGGTTCAAGGATTTCATCTCGATACCTTATGGCAGTCAGAGCACCATTTCCTACGTAGTAGATGTCTGTGCGTCCCTCCATGGATATGCCTCCCCAGACCATCACTGACCCACCACCAAACCTGTCATGTTGAACGACGTTGCAGGCAGCATATCATTCTCCTTGTCTTCTCCAGACTCTTTCATGTCTATCACAGCTGCTCAGGGTGAACCTGCTCTCGTCTGTAAAAAGTACAGGGCGCCAGTGGCGGACTTGCCAATTCTGGTGTTCTTGAGCAAATTAGTCGAGCTCCATGGTGCTGGGCAGTGAGCACAGGGCCCACTACAGGACGTCGTGCCCTCAGGCCATCTTCATGAAGTCTGTTCCTGATTGTTTGGGTAGAGACATTCACACCAGTGGCCCTCTGGAGGTCATTCTGTAGGGCACGAGCAGTGCTCAGCCTGTTCCGCCTTGCACAAAGGAGCAGGTATCGGTCATGCTGATGGGTTGAGGACCTTCGACGATCCTGTCCAGCTCTCCGAGAATAACAGCCAGTCTCCTGAAATCTCCTCCATGTTCTGGAGATTGTGCTGGGAGACACATTAAACCTTCTTGCTGCAGCACGTGTGGATGTGTCATCCTGGAGAAGTTGGACAACCTGTGCAACTTCTGTAGGGTTAAGTAATCGAATCATACTGCCAGTAGAGATGATTACTCAAGCCAAAACTAGCACAAGTGGAAAACCAGCCAAAAAAGATCAAGAGGGAGAAACTTGAAATGACCTCCACATGTAAAACCAGTCCTGTTTTGAGGGTTTTCTAATTGTTGCCACTTTAGTGCACCTGTCGAACACCAATACAGCTGAAAGTGATTAACAATGACCTCAGCTGCTTAACCAACCAGAAAATTATCAGACAGGTTTAATTGATTTCATGCCAGGCCCAATAAAAGTGTTCCTTTAATTTTTGTGAGCAGTGTATATCTACATATATATATATATATATATATATATATATATATATATATATATATATATATATATATATATATATATATATATATATATATATACTGTATATAGCAAAATCCCCACGTATACCATGTTGTCAGTTCACCACTCCGGTTGTAATATGACCAAGCTGTGCACTGAGATTACTTTTGAGAATGCAACGTATAGTTTTGTCCAGGAGGAAAGCAATGTTGCCTCAAATCAATGTATAACGGTGATGCAAGGAATACATTCAGAGTGTGGCGCTCTGCTGTTTTTTTGTGTAGCTGCCTTCACACAGCTTCTCCCATGCTTTATAAACGAACGCCATATAAGGCTGTCGTTTCTCCTTGATTCGCGGTTCTGTACTGTTTTATTGTTCGTTTATTACGATTCTTATAAACTGCTCAAAAAAATTAAAGGAACACTTTGAAAACACATCAGATCTCAATGGGAAAAACAAATCGTCCTGGATATCTATACTGATATAGACTGGGTAATGTGTTAGGAACGAAAGGATGCCACATTGTTTGATGGAAATTAAAATGATCAACCTACAGAGCCCTGAATTCAAAGACGCCCCAAAAATCAGAGTGAAAAAATGATGTGGCAGGCTAGTCCATTTTTCAAAAATTTAATTGCAGCAACTCAAAATTGTACGCAGCACTTTGTATGGCCCCTGTGTTCTTGTATACATGCCTGACAACATCGGTGCATGCTTCTAATGAGATGACAGATGGTGTTGTGGGGGATCTCCTCCCAGATCTGGACCAGGGCATCACTGAGCTCCTGGACAGTCTGAGGTGCAACCTGGTGGCATTGGATGGACCAAAACATAATGTCCCAGAGGTGTTTTATTGGATTTAGGTCAGGAAAGTGTGGTGGCCAGTCAATGGTATTAATTCCTTCATCCTCCAGGAACTGCGTGCATACTCTCACCACATGAGGCCAGGAATTGTCGTGCACCAGGAGCCACTGTACCAGCATAGGGTCTGACAATGGGTCCAAGGATTTCATCCTGATACCTAATGGCAGCCAAGGTGCCTTTGTTAAGCCTGTAGCGGTCTGTGTGACCCTCCATGTATATGCCTCCCCAGATAATCATTAACCCACCACCAAACTACTCATGCTGAATGATGTTACAGGCAGCATAATGTTCTCCATGGCTTCTCCAGACCCTTTCACTTCTGTCACGTGCTCAGGGTGAACCTGCTCTTATCTGTAAAAAGCACAGGGCACCAGTGGTGCATCTGCCAATTCTGGTATTCTATGGCGAATGCCAATCGAGCTGCATGCTGCTGGGCATTGAGCTCAAGGCCCATTAGAGGACATGGGGCCCTTGGGTCACCCTCATGAAGTCTTTCTGGTTGTTTGGTCAGAGACATTCACACCAGTGGCCTGCTGGAGGTCATTTTGTAGGGCTCTGGCAGTGCTCATCCTGTTCCTCCTTGCCCAAAGGAGCAGATACTGGTCCTGCTGATGGGTTATGGACCTTCTATGGCCCTCTCCAGCTCTCCTAGAGTAACTGCTTGTCTCCTAGAATCTCCTCCATGCCCTTGAGACTTTGCAGGGAGACACAGCAAACCTTCTGGCAAAGGCACGTATTGATGTGCCATCCTGGAGAAGTTGGACTACCTGTGCAACCTCTGTAGGGTCCAGGTATCGCCTCATGCTACCAGTAGTGACACTGACTGCAGCCAAATGCAAAAATAGTGAAGAAACAGTCAGAAAAGATGAGGAGGGAAAAATGTCAGTGGCCTCCACCTGTTAAACCATTCCTGTTTTGGGGCTCATCTCATTGTTGCCCCTCTAGTGCATCTGTTGTTAATTTCATTAACACCACAGCAGCTGAAACTGATTAACAACCCCCTCTGCTACTTAACTGACCAGATTAATATTCCATAAGTTTCATTGACTTGATGCTATACTCTGATTAAAAAGTGTTCCTTTAATTCTTTTGAGCAGTATAGTTATTGTGTAGCTATTCGAGACTTACTGTACTGTTCAGGTACCCATTTCCTTTATTTAATCCGCGGCTTTTACACTATTTTTTGTTCGTTTATCATGATTAGAGATATTTATTGATTCCCTTCTTTAGCTGACTGCCTGCTCATATAAGGCGCTCCGCTGGCTTTTTGTGAAGCAGCCTATACACAGCCTCTCCGCTGTTTTATAAACGAACGACATATAAAGCCATCCTCTTTCCTTGCCTTGCCAAGGAAGCTGCATTTTTATTTAATCCACGGGTTCTCCACTGTTTTATTGTTCGTTTATATATCACGTTGTCAGTTCAGCACTCTGGTTGTAATATGACGAAGCTGCGCGAGTTCACTCTTGAGAATGCAACGTATAGTTGTCCAGGAGAAAAGCAATCTTGCCTGAAATCAATGGCAACCTTTTGTAGCGTCTGTCCCTGAGATTTATTACTTGTCATCGTGAAGCAGAGCCTTACTGGAAATTGGAGGCATCTGAATTGAAATGGGAGATCTGAGGGTGTAACAGGGATGCGAGGAATACATTGAGTGTGGAAAAACTCTAGAGACAGCGTGTGTATTAACTTGTGGATTTTTCTGTGAGTATTTGGTGGCAGTGTAACGAAGTTGCTTCCGCAAGACCACGTTGGCTGTGGAGCTCAGCTCGGAACACATTCTTTTCCCACCTTGTCAATTGTGTAATGCGTTTTTTTAACAGGTTTGATGCATGGAAGTGATCACTCGTACTGTGGTCAGTTAGTTCACGTGAGCTGCTCTCTTGTGTGATGTTGCTATGTCCACGGCTTTATTTAATGTTAGCTAAGACCCGGCACTTAAAAGTTTCTCGCTACAGCAATTTTAACTCCGTTACAAAGTGATCCAAAGTCTCATTTATACCTTTTGTCTTCTCATTAAGCTTGCATCTGGCGAATAAAGTATTTGGCGTTTTTCTTCAGCGCTTTGGGAGCTCTTCCTTCTTTTCTATGTACTGCGGTCACAGTCAGTTCACGTGATTACGTGGGAGGCGTGATGATGTCACATGCAGCTCCGCCCCCACGTCCATCGAGCTAACGTCCATTACAGTATATGGAGAAAAATAGGTTCCAGTTATGACCATTACGCGTAGAATTTCGAAATGAAACCTGCCTAACTTTTGTAAGTAAGCTGTAAGGAATGAGCCTGCCAAATTTCAGCCTTGTAGAAGTTGGAGAATTAGTGATGAGTGAGTCAGTGAGTGAGGGCTTTGCCTTTTATTAGTATAGATGACAGTTTGAAGGACTCCAAGAGCAGGAGGAAAAAGAGTCTTTGGTCTGATGAGACAAAAATTAAACTCTTTGGACAGAACTAAAAATACTATTTCTGATGAAGATAAGGTACTGCTCATCCTATTATTCCCCTACAGTGAAGCATTGTGATGGCAGCATCATGCTATGACAGGGAGACTAATCAGAAAAGAAGGAGGGATGAATGGGGACAAATACAGAAGAAAATCTGCTTCAGAGTCCACCTGACCTCAAATTGGAGTGACAATCCACCTTTCAGTGCAACAATAATTAAATCTGCAACACAATAAAATATGCAGAAAGAGATGGGGTCTGAATACTTTCTAAGTCCATGATACATTTTTGCTATTGTACCACATCTTTTGGATTCCTGTTGCTTTCCCACCCCCAGGTGGGCTTTCTTTTATGCATGATCTATATATTTTCTTCATGTGTGGCATAATTTTCACAGAGTAGACATTCCATCAAGACCACTATTAATTGTAAATCGTCACAATGCATACACCATCTTTCCATAAAAAGCTTCACCTCCAATACACACGTTTGCAAAATTTATTAATTGATTTTATCGGTTCATCACAAATAGTCACCACTGACAAGACGCTTACATGTGAGTGTGTGCCATTAGATGTATTAAATTAATTGCTGTAGGTCTATTGGTTTGAGTCCTACCTGGCAGGTAGAAATTCTTTTTTAGTTGTGGTAATTATACTTCAAAGACACACGATATTCTATATGGTGTTCCACAACGATCTATCCTGGGTCCACTGCTCTTTTCGATCTACATGCCTCCATTAGGTCAAATTATCTCGGGGCATAATGTGAGCTACCACAGCTATGCTGATGACACACAACTGTATTTTTCAATAGGGCCTGATGACCCCGATTCTCTTGATTCACTGACACAATGTTTTACTTCTGTTTCTGAATGGATGAGTAGTAATTTTCTCAAACTAAATAAGGAGAAAACAGAGATTTTAGTGATTGGCAAAAATGGATATAATGAGAGTATTAGAAATAAACTTGATCCATTAGGCTGCGGTGGGTTGGCACCCTGCCCAGGATTGGTTCCTGCCTTGTGCCCTGTGTTGGCTGGGATTGGCTCCAGCAGACCCCCGTGACCCTGTATTCGGATTCAGCAGGTTAGAATATGGATGGATGGATCCATTAGGATTAAAATTCAAGATGGAGATAAAGAATTTAGGGGTAATTATTGACTCTGACCTGAATTTTAAGTCACATATTAATCAGATTACTAGGACAGCATTTTTTCACTTAAGAAATAAAGAAAAAGTTAGACCTCTTATAACATTGCAAGATGCTGAGAAATTAGTTCACGATTTTGTTTTCAGTTGACTAGATTACTGTAACGCACTCCTCTCAGGACCACCCAAAAAAGACATCAACCGATTGCAACAAGTGCAGAATGCAGCTGCTAGAATCTTAACTAGGAAAAGAAAATCTGAACACATCTCTCCAGTTTTGATGTCACTACATTGGTTACGTGTGTCATTTAGAATTGACTTTAAAATACTGCGTATGGTTTACAGAGCTTTAAATAATCTGCTCCATCCTATATTTCAGAATGCCTCTCACCTTACATTCCTAATCATAACCTTAGATCTTCAAATTAGTGTCTGCTTAGAATTGCAAGAGCTGAACTTAAAAGAAGTGGTGAGGCAGCCTTCTGCTGTTATGCACCTAAAATCTGTAATAGCTTACCAATAGACATTTGCCAGGCTAATACAGTGGAGCACTTTAAAAAACTGGTAAAAACACATTACTTTAACATGGCTTTCTCATAACTTCATTTCAGCTTAATCCTGATACTCTGTATATGCATTTAATTATCATTATCATTCATGGTGGCTCCGAAATCCATACTAACCCCTACTTTCTCTGCTGTTCTTTTTCCAGTTTTCTTTGGTGAAGATCTGCACCACCATCACCCGATCAAAGCACTGTGCTGTCCCTACTAGGCCAAAAGTCCACATAACCATCATCATCAAGTTCTAAATGTGCTATATAAATAAACGTTGTTATTGTAGGAACCACTATTAATTAACAAACATCAGCCAGGTGTTACCACAGTTTAAAAGCTGACAGGGTAAGTGCTAGTGAGGTGGTAGAACAAAATCTGGAGTAATATGAACTAAGGAGAAAAGAGGTTGTTTGTGTGAGGAATCAGTCTGGGGGTGTGGTACTTTCAGGAAAAAGCATAATGGGCATCATTGTCTCTGATGATTGATTGTCCATGGAACAGGTCCAGCATCTTGTGGCAAGTTCCATAAAGTAGCAGGATTTGAATCATCTCAGTAACTTTTAGTGAGCAGAGGAGTAAGGTGGAGAGTCAGTGGACAGAAGTAGAAACTTGAAAGATGGGGAAAATACAGGATGTGGCGGCACTGGAGCTGTGGTACACGAAGGGAAGGGAAGTTGTGGAGGGTTTCATCAGTGAAGGCAATGCGGCTGCAGTGCCCTGTCTGTGTAGAAGTTGCTGAGGCCTTCGTGGAAGGGTTCCAATGGGTACCAAAGGGGGTGGCAAAATGCAATGTTGAGGTTTTTGCTAGGAGGATTCATTACAGTGCCCTGGCAGTGGGAAAGGTAAAAATCACAGATGGGTTTTATTTGGATAATTTGAATTTGAAAAATATTGATTATTGCAGTCCTGAGAACACTATGGGAATTTGTCAGTTACGATATTTAAGGTGTATTTATTGAATCTATGCACTGTATCACTTCAATAGTTTTGATTTTAAATACACATTACACTTTCGCACAAAAAGCCTTGCCAGCCTTCTCACTTTACATGGTTCAACTCAGTCTATGAACTACAAGATGCCCAACTGGGGAAAAGGCATGGGGCATCATACACCAAAATTATTTGGTTTTTAAGTTTTCTGAGCTACTCCCAATTTCAACCTGCAGCCAATATCTGATCTAATAGCCATTTCAATGTAGTCTTTGACATATAATTTAAGACTAGAATTACCAGAGCCAACGAAAAAACTCGTAGATCCGTCCCACCTTAAATCGCTTCTTAAAACCGTTCTCAACTCTCCGCCAGCATCTTTTGTTAATCTAAATGTGCTGATAAAGAAAAGTTGCAAGTAGCCGGCTATTCCATCCCCCACCGACTTAGAACGTGCACAAACTTCTCCCAGCTCATGCCTTGATTGATTATCTGGGAGTGAAGTTGAGTTTTAGAGTGGAAATAATAGATCATTATTTGGAATACATGCATTTCACATGTGTTCCGTTTCTACAGTAATCCGTGTAAACACATTTTTAAAACAGAAACGTTTTTCATATTGTAGTAGTAAATGACAAAATGTAGGCATAAACTATATAATGTATGAAGCCTGAAGTCCAAATATCAAATTAACAGTTTCACAAAAGATACAAATATAACACAACAGGTATGCTTTTATTCAAAAATATAACTGCAGAAAAAAAGCTGCCTTAGTATGCCACATTGGCACATATGTATCACAACTACCATGGTAGTGTAATGGTATCAGCTGCTAATCAAAAGGTCATGAGTTCGATCCCGCAAGATTTTCTCTTGAGAAGTAAACTGGTCTTATTCTTACTATTTTTAAATAAAAACATACATTTGATTTCAGTGTGTAACAGCCAGTGTAATTTATGATACTTGTAAAGGTTAGTTTTTTTTTATTCACTTTTCATTCTCTCAGTTGTGTTCAAGATCCTTCCCTACCTCCCCTCCCCCCCATTTGATAATGCTGTTTTCACATAAAGATGCGCTGTAGCTCTGCAGCGTACTTGTGACTGCATTCTCGTACCAATGCTTGTGAACTGCAGTACCATGATGTTTTTACATATATTGTCTCTTTCATTGATCTTGCGGTTTGTAATCAGTGACTGCGTGTTTTTTTCCCCAATCTTGCCAGTTCGCACATGTTGCTGTATGGTGCTGTTTCTTTTGTACTCCAGGACACGCAGAGGACAGAATAGTACAGAGCAGTAAGATCAGCGCTATATGCAATCAGACAGACAGAGAAGGCACTAGATATATAAATAAACAGGGAAGGCACTGTATAATAGATATATAAAAAACAGCTAAGGGGATAGATATATAGATAGGTAGGAAGGAAAGGCACTATATGATAGGCAGACAGGGAATCTCCTATATAATAATAAAATTACTGTTATTACTATATAGATAGACAGGGAGTTCAGGCAGGCAGAACGGAGAAGGTTATTTATTTATTTTTAACTATTTTAGAATAAAAACATACATTTGATTTCAGTCAGTCTGTAAGAGCCAGTGTAAATGCATGATAATTGTAAAGGTTAGCTTTTTTTTTTTTAATTCAGTTCCATTCTCTCAGTCGCGTTCACGATCCCCACCCCCCAATCTGACAATGCTGTTTTCACATAAAGACGAGCTATAGCTCAAATGTGATTTATTTGGAGACTCGCTATAGCTCGAATGTTATTTATATAGGGAAAAAAGTACAGTGTCAGGTGCTCATTCAGTGTAATAGGAACCATAGCACAGAGAGATGTGTACACTGCAACAAGTACACATGTCGTGAATGTTGGAAGGGTGTGTGGGGACTGTTAATATTTGAATGTGATGATTTTATATAGCACGGATTGGAAATCAGCAGTTCTTAGCATTGCACCACGCAAGCTGTCGTGTCAACCGCCTACTGTAACTTGCTTTATTTTTTCTTCACTTATAGTCTAGAATAAAAGTGCACTTGTTTTGTTATACTTGTACACCAACATATGTTCCTGTGTTTGAGCAACACGGGTATGCTCAAAAAATAGACGTGTAATGCCACGAAAAGTGCACACAGGCACTGCAGTTCACAAGCATTGGTACGAGAATGCAGTCACAAGTACGCTGCAGAGCTACAGCGCATCTTTATGTGAAAACAGCATTCTCAGATGGGGGGTAGAGAAGGATCCTGAACACGACTGAGACTGAGAATGAAAAGTGAATAAAAAAAAAAAAACTAACCTTTACAAGTATCATAAATTACACTGGTTGTTACACACTGAAATCAAATGTATGTTTTTATTTAAAAATAGTAAGAATAAGAGCAGTTTACTTCTCAAGAGAGAATCGTGCAGGATCGAACTCATGACCTTTTGATTATCAGTCAGCAGCTGATACATTACGGTACCATGGCAGTTGTAATAAGTATGTGTCAATGTGCCATGCTAAGGTGGCTTTTTTTCTGCAGTTATATTTTTGAATAAAAGCATACTTGTTTTGTTATATTTGTATCTTTTGTGAAACTGTTAATTTGATATTTGGACTTCAGGCTTCATACATTATATAGTTTATGCCTACATTTTGTCATTTACTACTACAATATGAAAAACGTTTCTAATTTAAAAATGTGTTTACACGGATTACTGTAGAAACGGAACACACGTGAAACGCGTGTATTCCAAATAATGATCTATTATTTCCACTCTAAAACTCCACTTCACTCCCAGATAATCAATCAAGGCATGAGCTGGGAGAAGTTTGTGCACGTTCTAAGTCGGTGGGGGATGGAATAGCCGGCTACTTGCAACTTTTCTTTATCAGCACATTTAGATTAACAAAAGATGCTGGCGGAGAGTTGAGAACGGTTTTAGGAAGCGATTTAAGGTGGGACGGATCTACGAGTTTTTTCGTAGGCTCTGGTAATTCTAGTGTTAACAAACATTATGTTTACACTATAAAATGCCCTAGTGAGAATGCTTTTGGAGTACTGTGTGCAGTTCTGGTCATTATGCTACAAAAAGACATAGCAGCACCTGAAGCTGTGCAGGGGAGAGCAACCAAGTGCATCCCAGGACTTAAGAACATGTTGTACTCTGACAGGCTTGGACAATTACTACTAGAATCCCTGAAGCCCACAAAAGAAGTCGTAATCCCGTGATACATTAAATTCCGTTGCACCTCTTCTTCAGCATCTTTTGTTTTGCAAATGTGTCAATTAGCAAAAGCAGCAAGCAGCCTGCTATCATTTCCTCCACCGACGCAGCTGAAGCCAGTTCTCTCAGCTCAAGTCTGTTTACCTGGGTGTGAGGTGCCTTGAATTGTATAGGGTAAATAATATTTGGAATTCATATATTTCATGTGTGTTCCGTATCTACAATGACCATGGTAAATGAAGAATGAGAGGAAATGCGAGACAAGAAATGTTGTACATTAGTAAAACAGAAACATTTTTCATGTTCTGCTAATAATTGGCAAAAGGCTGATGTGAAGTGTATAATGTGAGAAAACTGAAGTCCAAATATCAAATAAATAAAAAAAGGTATAACAAAACAAGTGCCCTTTTAAACAAGAATATAACCAAAGAAAAAAAATTATTCAATTTACATGTTGCTGTCAATGAGTAAAAACCAAAGCTCAAATATCAATTAACAGAAAATTGACTGTCTGCTTGGCTGGTGTAAAGGTAAGTGCTGCTGCCATGTAAGCAAAAATATCCTGGACTCTCCTCGTTTTGAGTAGTAAGCTGCTATTATTATTACTGTGATATAATAAAAACATACATTTGATATGAGTCTGTAACATCCGTGGTAAAGTTTTGCTACTTTACTACTACTAAGTTAGCATTTATTTATTTAGTTTTATTCTCTCAGTGACGTTCATGTTACAACAAACTTGTGTCTCCCTCTCAGAGTTGATGGCGTTTATCTCCATTCTTTTCACAAGAGCAGCGATGACCACAGTTTGTGCTGTGGTTGATGCCTGCTCAGAACTATTTGCTGTACCGGCAATCAAAGACATAATGCCCCGTGACTGCTATCAAACTACCATTCAGCATTTGAGATTGGACAAGATCGGAAAAAAAAAATTTCGAATGACATAGCGTTTTCAAATAGTTATGTTTTCATGTATGAATGCGTGTATGCATTCATGAGAGAGGCAGAGACAGATTTCATGTCATTTAGGTGGTTACTGGAATGTAAAATAAACACTTTCACAAAGGTATAACAAAACAATTGTGCTTTTTTTCAAGAATTAAACTGAATAACAAAAATTCAAGTGACAACAAGATACCAAGAAGACATGATTCACCTATGTTTATGTGTCTGCTTATATCCCTTCAGCAATATCTTTTACAGGTAGCAAAAATTTACATTGGGTGTTACAGATTCAAATCAAATGTATGTTTTTATTATATAATACCCCTGTGACCCTGTAGTTAGGATATAGCGGGTTGGATAATGGATGGATGGATAGTAATAATAATAACAGCAGCTCACTACTCAAAAAGAGGACATCCCAGGATCAAACCTGCAACCTTTTGCTTACGTGATAGCGGCACTTTCCCCTGCACCAGCCAAGCAGACATTTGTTTTTTCTGCCAATTGATGTTTGAGCTTTGGTTTTTACTCATTGAAGGCAATATGTAAATTGAATCATTTCTTTTCCTTTGGTTATATTTTTTAATACAAATGACTCTTTTTCGTTATACTTTTTTTGAAAGTGTTTATTTGATATTTGGACTTCAGTCTTCACACATTATACACTTCATTTGAGCATTTTGCCACTTATTAGTAGAACTTAAAAAAAAGTTTCTGTTTTAGGTATGTGTTCAACATTTCTTGCCTCACATTTCCTGCAGTCCTAAATTTACACAGATAGTTGTAGACACGGAACACAGATGTATGTATTCCAAATAATGATATTTATAATGATATATTATTTACCTTATGCAATTCAAGGCACCTCATACCCAGATAAACAGACTTGAACTGGGATAACTTTGTGACTGACTTCAGCTGAGTCGGTGGGTAATGGGATTGCAGGCTGCCTTCTGCTTGTGCTGATCGACACATTTGCAAAAGAAAAGACGCTGATGAGGAGGTGTGAGAGAATTTAAGGTGGCCCGGCATTATGACTTTTTTCGTAGGCTTCAGGGATTCTAATGTTAAACCTGTTTAGTTTTATGGTAAATTGGTGATGTTGTATTATTGAACTTTATTTGTGAGCAACTTTTTATTACATAAAGATAAAATGTTAGGAGATAAAAAATACATAACTCTTTGATGTAACAATAGATAAAGAAAACATTTGCTAAGAAGTTAAACCTAACCTATTTATCCAGTAAAATGTCTTTAGCATGGACATTTTATTTAAGGCAGTAATATAATTTAATTCCTTGATGTAAGGAAACTTTCTATTAGGATGTATTATTGCTAAGTTGTTTATTAGGATGTTTGTTTAAAAAGTCCCACAACTTCAGGAATATGAGAAAAGTATAACTCTTTGATGTGCACATGTAGTTAACAGTCTGTTTATGTAATGAAATTGTTTCCCCATGTTATAAAATGCTCTCTTTCAGGAAAAGGCAAGAAAATGTACCAGGGCCACTATATAGCCGGCTACGATTAAAATATAGATTTGGTTCAAGTGGGTGTTGTGATCTCTTTCTCTAAGGGTTGTCAAAGATATGTAATCTTACGTGGATTCTACAATCTTGAACAGAGAAGACAGTTTGGGGACCTCAGCTAGGTCTTTAAAATTCTCAAAGGTAATGATAAAGAAAATCCAGCAGAATTCCTTCAAATTAAAGGTGAATCACATAGTCGAGGACATCAATAGAAATTAAGGGGAAGTCCATTAAAGACTGAAGCCAAGAATCACTTTCTTATGCAAAGAGTTGTGGGAATTGGGAACAAACTACCAAGCCATGGAGTTGAAAGCTCTTTTAACTAACAAAATATAATTGGGAGAGTTTTGAGGGAAGTGCAGGGAATAGAGACCAGAGGAAGGTTTAGATTTAGATTTACACTTTAAACAGGGGATGATTTGGAAGGTGGGGAGAGAGGGGGGTTCCAGATGTCCTGAGCAGAGACCTCAGCTCCAAATAGAAAAAATAGGAAGTGCAAAGCATATGATGTTTAGATCATAACGAGAGGAATCTTTCATGCCTTCACTTATCAATTATATATAGAGTACAGCAGTAGAAAATTGAATGGCCTCCTGTATTTAGATCATTAGAATATTAAAACATTCTGACGATAACAGGACATTCAGTCCAACAAGCTCATTCATGCTCTTCACCCATATTCTCCAATATAACATCAAGACAAGAGTTGGTTTCTAAAATTCTGCTCTCCACTTGCTACTTGGTAATTTATTCCATGTGTCTGTGATTCTACTTTCAATAAATCTGAGTGAAATCTGCTCTGAACAAGTTTCCAACCATGTTCCTGTGTTTTTGTTACAGAATTTTGTTTAAAGTAACAGCTGTCATCCATTGTAGTATACCTTTCATAATTTGAAACACTTTGATCATGTCATCTGTTTATCTGCATTTGTTTAAATGTAAAAGGTTCAGTCTCTCCTCATAGCTCATATCTCTTAGACCAATGTTCTGTTTTCTGGACTTTGTCTAGTGCTACTATGTCTGCTTTGTAATATGGAGATCAAAGCTGTACACAATGCTCACTAATACATTTTTATAATTTAGAATAATCTCCATTGACTTGTAATCCCCTCGTTGTGATAAATAACATATCATTCCATTAGCCTTATTGATCGCTTCTGTTTACTGTCTGGATGTAAACAGTGACCAGTCCACTACCACTCCTAAAGCCTTCTCATAAGCAATATTTTCCAGTTTAACAGACCGCTGATTGTGCGTTCAAATCTAACATTTTTACTTTATACGTCAAATACTTTACATTTAGTTGCTGTAAATTTCATCTGACACAAATCTGCCCAAGCCTGTACGCTGTCCTATTCCCTTTGTAACGATTTAGCTGATTCGACATTATCTGCCCTTCCACATAGTTTGTTATCATCTGCAAACATAACCAGCATGGTATTTATATTCCTATTCAAAAGGGCCCAATTAAAAAATAAAGGAGTGTGGAGATCTCCTCTGGCAATGGGCCCATCAATTTTTCAACATGTTCTCAGGTCATGAAGGGCATATGATGACATTCCTTACATTTTTATTACTTCATCACAGATAATGTCCCAAGTAGTGACATCACCACCTAGTAGAGCAATATAACAGTATTACTACCCTAGGATGTTCCATATAAGACAAAATCTCCACAAAAAATGTTACAATAGTCAAAAGACCAGGTGAGCAGCGTCCACATAGCTGGCATATGGCAATGCAACATGGATGTCTAAAACAGCAGGACCTTAAAAAGCAGGTAAAATCCATGATTGCCCCCCTGCTAGACACTGTTACTATGGCTTTACCAAATGTCATAATTATACATGCTATTCTGTATATTTGTGTACATCTTTGTATATGGCTTTTATATACATTATGTTATTTGGTAAATATTTTAGAGAGAGAAGAATGTGCAAAGCAACTCCAATATACTGGCAAATAAAACTTGTGTATAATTTTCATGTATTGTTATATCAGATGTACAAACATACTGTATATAAATACTTGTATGAAATATCAATTTAAAAAGGGCATATTTTCTTCTTATTTACATTCTGATGCCTTGTTTAACATTATTAAATTTAAAATAAACTTGGATCTAATAAATGGTCCATGCTTATAAGCCCTAGATATAAATCTGACTTGGTTGCTCGAAAATGGAAACAATAGACATTAAAAGCTGTGTAGAAGATTACTGCAGACTTTAAAGGTGCTAGTGAGTTGATTAATCAACTGGGGGGCCAAAGTAATAAGATAACGTAGCATTTATTAAACTTTTGGAGCCCGTGTATTAAATAAACAGAATGGAAAACTACAAAAGCTACTTCTTCATGGTCTAACTAAACAACACTGGACTGTATGTACCCTGTGGGTGGCTGGTCTACTTACCCACCATCATATACACACTCCTCTCCTCTCTTCAAACTAAGAGGTGACCTTTAAGCTCTAGCCTATTACTTAATCCAGATACATCCTAAATTATATATCGGATACCACATTCGCTTCAGAATAGCTTATCCACCTAATGCTAAACATGTTCAGGATGTTCAGGCTCTTGGATGAGAGACCATCTAGAAAAAGCTTTGGTTGCTGCTGGAAGAGGTGTTGGTAAAACCAGCAAGGAACGCTTATGCTATGATCTCCATTTGGATCCCAATGCCTCAATATAGTGATGGGGACACTGTGCTGTAAAAATGGTGCCATTCTTAGGATGAGATTTAAAACCGAGGTCCTGACTCTCTGTGGTCATTAAAGATCCCTGAGAATCCTTCATAAAGAGTAGGGTGTATTCCGATGTCCTGGCTAAATTGCCCACCACAGCCTGGTCATTCTGGCCCCTTAATCATCCCTTCTCTCTAATTGGCTTACCACTTCACCACCTAATACCTAATGTGTGTTGAGCATACTGGCACAAAAGTGGCTGCCATCACATCATCTAGGTAGATGTTACACATCTGCGGTGGTTGAAGTCGTATCCCACTCACTGAAGCTCACTTTGAGTTGTGAGAAAACTACTATATAAATGTAATTAATAATAATAATAATTATTATTATTATTATTGTTATTATTAAAGATCCCTGGAGCCTCCTGTAAGGAGCTGTACTTCTGAGGTTGGGTCATACTGTATGTTGAGCATCAGACGTGTTGTCCTGGAGAAATCCAACAATGTTGTGGTGCCCCATCGCCACTGTGGTGCTTGGTGGACTATGAGTATTTTAATAGGGGCTCCCCACTGCCATGATCTATTTAATCTACAACTAATCTAAAACCTCACACTGATAAGGAAGTGCACCTTTTCAAACTCACATATAGTTACTACATGTTTTTCCTAAATAATACGTTGTATATTCGTCACAATTGTCTTATCATACTAGTATCTTACCTGACATATCATAGAATCATTTAATTTCCTTGTCTCTCTGACATTATAAAAAGAGAAAGATTAAATACGGTACCTTCACAGTGCTGCCAGGGGTAAATGAGACAACCTCAGAATGTCACTCTGTGCTAAGATTGTCTTCCAGTCCACTTTGTTAAACATATGCTGATTAAAGTGTAATTGGTAAAAATATAATTACGTTTTAAAGTTACACTCTTCTGTCTGTGCACATTATACAATTGTGAAAAGTAAATTGTTCAATAAGATTAGTTACCTTAAAGGTAGAATTTAACTTAACAGCATTACAACTAATTGGCCCTCACTCCATCAGTGCAGTCTGGTGGCAGCGATGCCCCCCATTCTGTTGCTCTTCTATTTAAGCTCGTTTTCCACAGATGGCTGTGGTAACCGCTTGGGAAATCTTCTTTTGTGTGCGTCCCTGGGAGAACTGGTCTTTGTTTGTGTGTTACAGACCCTCTGGAGAACAACAGTTGGAGGATAAACTATGGTGTGAGGTCACAAATGGCAATTGTTATTAGCGTTGTGGCTTTGTCAAATGTCATTCAAGATCATTTACATGTCTGTAGTGTATGTTAAACGTTTTAACAAAGGTTTTGTATATTAGGAACATAGGCAGAGGAGGGGGACCAGGGGGCAATTAAACTAGCGACTTTTGGTTTGAAACTCAGTGCCTTAAGTAACACATCCATTCTGCACGACTAATTGTCAAGTTACCACAGGATCAAGTGATTCAGTAGTTCTAAATGTAATATGCAGTACGTTTGTCAATTTGTAATTTATTAATTAAAGTAGTTATTTTTTTATTTTCATTTGCTATACTATTTGTAGATAATTCAGTAATTTAATTTATTATGACTGCATTGCATCATTCGGGGCAGCATGCTGGTGCAGTGGTTAACTTTATTGTTAACCACAAACCCAGAACCCTCTGATCAGTTTTAAAGGCAGATTGTCGTCTATGACGATTTTGCATGTTTTTTTGAGGACTCTGTTTTTCTGTACACGTACCAACGACATGCCATGTTAGCATAATTTATACAGTAAGTCGGAATTAGCCTTGTGATAGACTGACATCCTCATTTAGGGTCGGCTCCTGTCTTGTGTCAGAATCAGGGCCGGTTCGAGCATCTTTGCTGCCCTAAGCGAAACTGTCCACCAACCAAATGTATAACCCTGTCTATGACATAGGAGTTTCAGTAATTTGGATTTTTGCTATTTTACCCCTTCCTATAGGATTAGTAATATAACATGGCGCTTGTAATCTGGTATTCTAAACGGATTATGAACAGATTTATTTATTCACATTCAAGTTATCATTTTATAGTATAGGTAAATATAAAAAATATAACAGTACAGCCTGGGGACTCAGAGTGCGGGCTCCCCCATCTCTGGGACTGAGGTCACCAAGGTGGTCAAAAATCCCCTTGGTGGCAGGGCCCCAGGGGTGGATGAGATACGCCTCCCTGGAAAAGTCTATTTGGGGGTCCGTCGGATAGTCGAACCTCGGATTCAGGAGGAACAGTGTGGTTTTCGTCCTGGTCGTGGAACAGTGGACCAGCTCTACACCCTAAGTAGGGTCCTGGAGGATGCATGGGAGTTTGCCCAACCAGTCTACATGTGTTTTGTTGACTTGGAAAAGGCATTCAGCCGTGTCCCGTGTATGGGATACCGGACTCCCTGATAAGGGCTGTTAGGTCACTGTACAACCGGTGTCAGAGCTTGGTTCGCATTGTCGGCAGTAAGTCGAATCCGTTTCCTGTGAGAGTTGGACTCCGCCAGGGCTGCTTTTTGTCACTAATTCTGTTCATAACTTTTATTGACAGCATTTCTAGGTGCAGCCACAGTGTTGAGGGGATCCTGCCACAAGTGGAGGAGTTCAAGTATCTCGGGGTCTTGTTCACGAATGAGGGAAGAATGGAGTGTGAGATTGACAGGTGGATCGGTGTGGCATCCACAGTGATGCAGGCTCTGCATCGGTCTGTCGTGGTTAAAAAGGAGCTGAGCCGTAAGGCAAAGCTCTCAATTTACCAGTCAATCTATGTCCCTTCCCTAACCTATGGCCATGAGCTATGGGTAGTGATCAAAAGAATGAGATTGCGAATACAAGCGGCTGAAATGAGTTTCCTCTGCAGGGTGTCTGGGTTGTCCCTTAAAGATAACGTGAGAAGCTCAGTCATCCGGGAGGGACTCAGAGTAGAGCAGCTGCTCCTCCGCATCGAGAGGAGTCAGATGAGGTGGCTCAGGCATCTGATCAGGATGCCTCCAGGACGCCTCCCTGGTGATGCTCCGGGGAAGACCCAGGACACGCTGGAGGGACTATGTCTCCCAGCTGGCCTGGGAACACTGCGGAATTCCCCCAGAAGAGCTTAAAGAAGTGGTGGAGAGGGAAGTCTGGGCATCTCTGCTCAAGCTGCTGCCCCCGCGACCCGATCTTGGATAAGCGGAAGAGGATGGATGGATATAGGTAAATAATGTATTGGATTTCACAACTCTCAGTAAAAAAAGTATTAATTTACTACAAATTTTATGTAAATACATTGTCACGCTTGGGTCACAGATTTGCACAGAAACACAGGGGATTATAGAGACAGGAACATTATTCAAACACTTTAAATTTCCCCAGATGCTGGTTTATGAGTCCTTACCTCAGAAGTGGATGCTCTCAATCATGTGAGACTATATATTTGCAGTATTTATATATATATATATATATATATATATATATATATATATATATATATATATATATATACAGGGATGGGCAAAAATAGGTTTACCTGTGATTTTCTATGCTCTACTGTGCTAAGCTGATAACATCACTTCATGAGAGGCCCACTGAATCAACAAGCAAATAGAAAGGGCAGGCTCAGTTATAAGAGGTACTCTGGACCCCTAGAAGTCATAGTGAAGGAGAGAATGAAATCAAAACTGCATGCGATTATGAACAATGTTGCACATCTGGATAAAACTTGATAACTGGATTAAAACTAAACAGAAATAGTGATATATATATATATATATATATATATATATATATATATATATATATATATATATATATATATACATACTGTATATCTATACTAATTAAAAGGCAAAGCCCTCACTGACTGACTCACTGACTCACTGACTCATCACTAATTCCCCAGCTTCCCATGTAGGTAGAAAGCTGAAATTTGGCAGGCTTATTCCTTACAGCTTACTTACAAAAGTTAAGCAGGTTTCATTTCGAAATTCTACACGTAACGGTCATAACGTTCGATAACGGTCGACAACGTCCGCCATGTTGAACTTTCGTATTTATGGCCCCATCTTCACAAAATTTGGTAGGCGGCTTCCCTGCGCTAACCGAAACCGATGTACTTACTTATTTCGATGGTATGACGCCACTGTCGGCTGCCATATTGAACTTTCCATCGTCACCAATTTTCCGACTTACCGTGTAGGTAGAAGGCTGACCCCATCTTCACGAAATTTGGTAGGTGGCTTCCCTGCGCTAACCGAAACCGATGTACTTACTTATTTCGATGGTATGATGCCACTGTCGGCTGCCATATTGAATTTTCAAAACGTCATTAATTCTCCAACTTCCCGTGTAGGTAGAAGGCTGAAATTTGGGAGGCCCATTCCTTACAGCTTACTTACAAAAGTTAAGCAGGTTTCATTTCAAAATTCTACGCATAACGGTCAACAACGTCCGCCATATTGAACTTTCTTATTCATGGCCCCATCTTCACAAAATTTGGTTGGCGGCTTCCATGCGCTAACCGCAAACCAATGTACATACTTATTTCGGTGGTATGATGCCACTCTCAGCTGCCATATTGAACTTTCCAACATCACTAATTCTCCATCTTCCCATGTAGGTAGAAGGCTGAAATTTGGTACTTATTTCGATGGTATGATGCCACTGTCGGCCGCCATATTGAACTTTTAATGGAAACCGATGTACGTACTTATTTCGTTTGTATGACACCACTGTCAGCCACAATATTGAACTTTCCAATGTCCAACTTCCCATGTAGGTAGAAGGCTAAAATTTGGCAGGCTCATTCCTTACAGCTTACTTACAAAAGTTTAGCAGGTTTCATTTCGAAATTCTACGCGTAACGGTCATAACGGTCAACAACGTCCGCCATGTTGAACTTTCTTATTTACGGCTCCATCTTCAAGAAATTTGGTATGTGGCTTCCCTGAGCTAACCGAAACAAATGTACGTACTTATTTCGGTGGTCAACAACGTCCACCATGTTGAACTTTCTTATTTATGGCCCCATCTTCTCGAAATTTAGTAGGCGGCTTCCCTGCACTAACCGAAACCAAAGTACGTACTTATTTCGGTGGTATGATGCCACTGTCAGCCGCCATATTGAACTTTTCAACATTCTTTGTTACTTATGGGCCCATCTTCAAGAAATTTGGTACACGGGTCCCCAACGCTAACTGAATCCTACTTACGTACATATATACGTCCATAGCCTGCAGCTCGGTCACCGTGTGAGGTGGCGTTGGGTCCCCCATCCCAACGCCTCCCACATTGTTGGCTGCCTGCCTATATAAGACCGTCCGTCGCTCCGGTCTCTACATTCTTTTCCTTGCTTCGCCACAAGATTCACGTCTCCCTACTGATAACTACAGCCTTTTTGTTTAATCCACGGCTTCTCCACTGTTTTATTGTTTGTTTATTACAATTATAGTTATTGTATAGGTATTTTAGACTTACTTTACATTTCTCAGGTACCCATTTCCTTTATCATTCCAACCCCCATTACCATGTCTATCGAGGTGATCACTATTGATCAAAGAACTGTCACTTACCGAGTGGATTCCATGCCCGGAGATGGCACCTACCTTTTCCATTCTCTTTGTTACATATTGCACGGCCATATCAGGCTCACTCTTGATATCCGGAGAAACATTGTGTCTTATGTATTGAATGACTGGGACAGGTTCAAGGTGTGGACTGATGACGGTACAGGAGATAATTAGACTACACAGGAGCACTATAAGAGTGAAATGCTTAAGCCCTTCACCTATGGTTCTGCATGTGAGTTGATGTCTGCCGCTGAATTGTTTGGTTGTCGCTTTCAAGTGTACCGAAATAGTCAAACATTTTACAACTTTCGAAACCGCCAATGCCTCTTAAACATTTTAGATTCACAGGTGATAATTTCAGTATTGGACACTTTGATGTTTATGAATGTTTAAACTCTCAAAAGCTGGATGTGATTTTATCGATGAAATCGGTTGTGTGCTTACAACGCTTGACAGATGCTGAATGTCACTTCAACACAACAAGTCCTGCAAATACTGTCGTAATTGAAACAAACCATAAAACTCAAACCGATTATGACAGCAGCAATCCAAGCTGTCAGATTTGAGACAAGATTACTGTTCACATGGCCAACTGTAAGTTGCCTGCTCAAGAGTAAGCTCAGTGCACAGCTTCGTCATATTACATCCAGAGAGCCAAACTGACAATGTGGTATACAAAGAGATTCTTAACAAATAATTATTGGCATATTTTCCCTAAGTTTAAAAAGGTTTAATTTTCTTCTTAATAAAAATTTTAATGCAGTACTTTGCCGCTGCAAAGCGCGGGTATTTTATATATATATATATATATATATATATATATATATATATATATATATATATATATATATATATATATATATGACAGCAACACTCATAACAGTGACAAAACAATTACATTGACAATCATGTTACGTTATTTTTGAAATGTTTCCTTTTCTTTTTCATAACTTCTTTAACACACTACTTCTCCACTGCGAAGCGCGGGTATTTTGCTAGTCTGTACTAATAAAAGGCAAAGCCCCTTCACTGACTGACTCACTCATCACAAATTCTCCAACTTCCTTTATAGGTAGAAGGCTGAAATTTGGCAGGCTTATTCCTTACAGCTTACTTACAAAAGTTAAGCAGGTTTCATTTTGAAATTCTACATGTAACGGTCATTACGGTCGACAACGTCCACCATGTTGAACTTTCTTATTTATGGCCCCATCTTCACGAAATGTGGTAGGCAGCTTCCCTGTGCTAAGCAAATCCGATGTACGTACGTATTTCGGTGGTACGACGCCACTGTTGGCCGCCATATTGAACTTTCCAACGTCACTAATTCTCCAACTTCCCGTGTAGGTAGAAGGCTGAAATTTGGCAGGCTTATTCCTTACAGCTTACTTACAAAAGTTAAGCAGGTTTCATTTAGAAATTCTATGCGTAACGGTCATAATGGTTGACAACGTCCCCCATTTTGAACTTTCTTATTTATGGCCCCATCTTCACGAAATTTGGTAGGCGGCTTCCCTGCTCTAACCGAAACTAATGTACGTACTTATTTCGGTGGTATGACGCCACTGTCAGCTGCCATATTGAACTTTCCAACGGTCTTTGTTACTTATGGGCCCATCTTCAAGAAATTTGGTACGCGAGTTCCCAACGCTAACTGAATCCTACTTACATACATATATACATCCATAGCCTGCAGCTCGGTCACCGTGTGAGGCGGTGTTGGGTCCCCCATCCCAATGCCTCCCACCTTGTTGGCTGCCTGCCTATATAAGGCCGTCTGTCACTCTGGTCTCTACATTCCCTTCCTTGCTTCGCCACAGGATTCACGTCTCCCTGCTGATAACTACAGCCTTTTTATTTAATCCATGGTTTCTCCTTTGTTTTTTGTTGGTTTATTACGATTATAGTTATTGTGTAGTCATTTTACACTTACTTTACATTGTTCAGGTACCCATTTGCTTTATCATTCCAACCGTACCCCCATTAACATGTCTATCGAGGTGATCACCATCGATCAAAGAACTGTCACTTACCGAGTGGTTTCCATGCCCGGAGATGACACCTGCCTTTTCCATTCTCTGTGTCACATATTGCACGGCCATATCAGGCTCACTATTGATATCTGGAGGAACATTGTGTTTTATGTATTGAATGACTGGGACAGGTTCATGGTGTGAACTGATAACTGTACAGGAGATAATTTTACTACACAGGAGCACTATAAGAGTGAAATGCTTAAGCCCTTCACCTATGGTTCTGCATGTGAGTTGATGGCTGCCGCTGAATTGTTCGGTTGTCACTTTCAAGTGTACCGAAATGGCCAAATATTTTACACCTTTTGACATCCGCCAATGCCTCTTAAACATCTTAGATTTACAGGTGACGATTTCAGTAGTGGACACTTTAATGTTTATAAATGTTTAAACTCTCAAAAGCTGAATGTGAAGTTATCGATGAAACCGGTTGTATGCTTACAACGCTTGACAGATGCCGAATGTCACTTCAACACAAGTCCTACAAGTCCTGCAAATACTGTCGTAATTGAAACAAACCATGAAACTCAAACCGATTATGACAGCAGCAATCCAAGCGGTGAGATTTGAGACAAGATTACTTTTCACATGGCCAACTGTATGTTGCATGCTCAAGAGTAAGCTCAGCGCACAGCTTGGTCATATTACAACCAGAAGTTTAAAAAAGGTTTCATTTTCTTCTTAATAAAAGTTTTAAGGCAGTACTTCGCCGCTGCGAAGTGTGGGTATTTTGCTAGTATATATTGTCACGCTTGGGTCACAGATTTGCACAGAGACACTCGGGATCGTGGAATAAAGAAGGAATTTTATTCAAACACTACAAACAAACATTTGTCACTTCAAACTTGCTCCTTGATAAAGATGACAGTTTCGTCTTTCAATTAAGGGTTTCGTAAGTTTCTTCTTCGAATGTAAATGCGTCAGGAGCAGAGGCAGTCTGAGAGAGAGAAAGAAAAAGAAATCAATACCAAATCTGACAGGCGCTGCGCACGGCTTTTAAGTCGGCGGAGTACCGCGCGAGGCTTGTATTACGCGTTATAGTGCAAGGATAAGGAGCAATGTGAGGGTAGTCAGTGTTTCAGGCTTTGTGGTTTTCCCAGGGGCGTCTGTATCTTCTTAGGGTGCGATCAGCCCTCCAGCTCACACCCTCACCCTCAGCTTTATTCACATTCGTGTGAATCAAGCGACTCTCTGTACCAAGTTCATGTTCATGTAGTCGTGATAATACGTCTGCATTGACCTGTTCAGAACCTGGTCTGTGCTTTACTGTGAAACTATAAGGTTGTAAACCCAGAAACCATCTCATTAGACGAGAGTTTGTATCTTTCTGTCGGTGCAACCACTGAAGTGGAGCATGATCAGTTACCAAAGTGAAGTTTCGTCCCCACAAGTAATATCGAAGTGCTTCCACAGCCCACCTGATTGCCAAGCATTCTTTCTCAATTGTAGAATAATTACGCTCCCTAGGTAATAATTTCCTACTTAAATATGTGATTGGATGTTCCTCTCCATCAAAAATCTGAGACAACACTGCCCACACCAAACGCGCTTGCGTCTGTTTGCAAGATAAAATCTTTTGTGAAATCCGGGTTTCTTAGAACCGGGTAAGAAGACAATGCTTTTTTTAAATCGCTGAAAGAACGTTCGCAATTTTCTGTCCACAAGATAGGTCGGTTTTTCTTGCCTCTAGTAAGTTCTGTAAGGGGAGCAGCTCTATGTGCAAAATTTGGGATGAATCTTCTGTAGTAACCAGCAAGCCCAGAAAGCGCGCACCTGCTTCTGTGTCCCAGGTCTCGGATAAGCAAGCATTTCTTCTATTTTCCTTAATTGTGGCCTAAGTAGACCCTTGCCCATAGAATAGCCTAAGTAATGTGTCTCAGACATGCCCAGTTTACATTTTTTTGGGTTAGCAGTAAGGCCAGCCTGTTTCAAGCTTCCAAGAACGGCTTGAAGCCGCTCTAAGTGTGTTTGCCAATCACTGCTGAAAATCACACATCGTCAAGATATGCCCCAGCATATTCAGAGTGAGGACGCAGGATCTGATCCATCATGCGTTGAAAAGTCAGAGGTGCCCGTGAAGACCAAATGGGAGTCTTGTAAATTCATAGAGTCCGTCAGGAGTCGCAAATGCCGTTTTCTCACAACTGCTAGCCTCTAAAGGCACCTGCCAATAGCCTTTCGTGAGATCTAGCGTGGAGATATAGCTTGCCTGACCCAGTTTTTCCAACAGTTCATCGACACGGGGCATGGGATAAGCATCGAATTTAGAGACCTTATTCAAGCGTCTGAAATCGATACAGAACCGAACCGTCTTGCTTTGGGACTAATACGACTGGGCTGCACCAGTCACTTCTACTTTCACGAATTACACCCAGTGTCAGCATCTTTTTTACCTCTTCCCACACAATATTTCCGCTTCCGGTATCCGAACGGCGCATCTGTACGCGAACATCAGGTTCAGTGGTAATTTTATGTTTTGTAATGTTAGTCTTGCCTGGTAAATCTGAAAAGACATCAGTGTTCCGTTCTATCAAAGATAACAGTTCTGTCTTTTGCGTGTCAGTAAGATCGTTACCAATGGTAACATCGGTCTGAGAAACAGCAGCCAAGGAAGTGTTAACCTCTTGTCGGTCGTGCCATTCCTTCAAGAGGTTAATGTGTAAAATCTGGAATGGTTTGCGCCGGCCCGGTATTCTAACCTTGTAATTTACCGGACTCATACGCTCCTCAATAATGGCGGGCCCTGCCATTTAGCTAAGAATTTGTGTGGATCCGAGGGAACCAGTACCAAAACACGATCGCCAGGTTTGAACTCACGGAGCTTACTGCCTATCGTAAAGACGCTTCTGAGTTTCCTGTTCTCGTTGTTGGTGTTCCACAGCAATAGAGGAAAGCATAGAAATTCTGTCTTGCAACGAAATTAGTCGATCTGCAAAGCTTGGACCTTAGCTGCTCTCGTTTCCTATCCATTCCTCACGTACCACATCCAGGATGCCTCGCGCCGCCTGCGAATAACAACTCGAAGGGACTCAAGCCAGTGGACGCCTGTGGTGATTCTCGCACCGCATACAAAACAAAAGGTAGGACAGTGTTCCATGTTGTGGGATCATTATGAGCAACTCGCCTGATCATCTGTTTCAATGTTTTGTTAAATCGCCGGTTAAACCATTCGTTTGAGGATGGGAAACAGTAGTACTCAATTTCTTAATAGCAAAGCTGTCACACAATTGTTTCATCACGCGAGAAGTGAAAGGTGTGCCTGATCAGTTAAGATTTCTCTAGGGATACCAATACGAGTAAAATTATCGCATAGTGCTTTGGCTAAAGTTGAAGAGTTGGCCTTTTTCAGCGCAATCATTTCTGGATATCGTGTCGCATAATCAACCAACACCAGCAAATATTGGTACCCATCCTTAGTCTTAGGTAATGGTCCCACAATATCTAATCCCACACGCTGAAAGGGAACTTCCAATATGGGCATAGGACAAAGGGGGCCGAGGAGGCTTATAAGCAGAGACGATCTGGCAGTCTGGACATGAAGTACAAAACCGTTCAACATCTTTTCCCATATTAAGCCAATAAAATCGTTTTGATAACTGGTCTCTAGTTTTGTCGGCACCGAGGTGTCCCCCCAAGAAGTGTGAGTGTGCCAGATGCAAAACAGTTTCTCTATGTGCTTCAGGTACCACCAGTTTTTCAATAAATTCCCCCTCCATCACTCTGAAAAGGCAACCGTCCTTTTCTATAAAGTGTGGGGTTTTCACACCCTCGGAATTACGCTCTTGGTAATAAGAGTCATTAGCAGAGCGAGCCTGTTTAAATGCATATTCTAATGAGCTATCAGTATGCTGCAAACGCACAAAATCTGATTGTTCGTTAACACTCGGTTTGTGTTCGGAGGCGTTTGCAATCTGGGAAGATGTAGAAGGACCAGCCCATTCTGGAAGATTGTCGGGGGTGACCTCCTCCATCTCGCTGGAGAGATCGGGTTCAATTTCTAAGTCAGGATTTAGATTTTCACCGGCCGCTACCAGTTCTTCGTCTTGGTTTTCTTCTCCCCCCACTAAGTTCTATATTGGACTGATCTACTGGTCCCTGACATTTATTAATCAGTTTAGGAAATAGGGCATTTCTCTGTCCTATGAGTAATGGCCATGGGCAGGAATCTGACACTGCAGTCCAGACTTTAAAATGACGACCCCTGTAAGTTAAAGGAAGAAGTAATGTTTGATAAACTTTAACATCACCATGTACACATCGTATTTTTACAGTCTCACAGTCTCTAAGGGATCTTTAATCAAGACAGTCTCGTCTCACAATACAAAGTTCACTCCCCGAATCTAACAATGCTGAGATTTCTCTGCCCCCCAATTTAACTGGGACATATAATCCATCCTTTCCTTCCGGCAAACATGTAATATTCGAGCAACAAACCTCGGCCAGTCCAACTTCCATCGACTGAGCTGGAGACAAACGACATTCTCTTGCTAAATGACCGAGTTAATCACACCGGAAACATCGACGGTCGGCGCCGCTGCCAAAATATCCTCTGCGATGTCCTCGCTCAGCTGGTGCAGCTTCACCAGAGACTGGCATCTCTGTTACGACCGGGTTCCCCGGAAGCCTACCTGACCCCATTCGATTTTCCTTTCCACCAAGTTGTCGATGTTGTTGTCGCCGATCGAAGTAACGAGGATGTCCGGTGCGCTCGTTCCCTGTTTGCGAAGAATTGCCAAATCCACCACCACCGTTTTTCCTCCAAGTTGCTTGTGAACCTTCCAGTCGTCTTGACATAATCGTTAACGACTCAATATCATGACGTAGAAATTCATCTCGAATAACTGTAGGTATACCGTTCAACAGTATATTCATTACCACTTTCTCTACGACTCGCTCCATCTCATTTCCTTTAAACCAGCAGGTCACTTTATGTATTAAATCTTGAATTTGCACACAGATCGGGCCATCCATATTCAGCTTCCAGCCGTTTAATTTGAACCCTTTTGCCAAAAAAGTCTTAGTTTTACGTAAAACCACTTGGTCCTTCAGGAACTCATAATCGCCCAGCTTATCTCTGGGCACATTACGTTAAGAGTAAAGAGCATCTCCAGATAAAAAGGGCGTGATTATAACGGCCCACTGTCGTCTGTCCCATCCCAGCATGGTTGCGACTTGTTCAAAGGCTATTAGGAACTTCTCTGGGTCATCGTTAGGGCCCATTTTCGCTAGTATATTCTTCGCATTTTCAGGTAGAGGTGGTAAAGGGATGTACGGTTGACGGTTAATAATTGGAACATTCGGATCATGAATATGTCGTCGATTTCCCACATCAGGAATTGTAGGGATGTCATCTTCCGGATCATCAGGGAGTGGAATATTTTGAGCCAATTGGTATAAATAATCATCGGCATCCATCTGTGCAACCACTCCTGGTACCACTTGTCACGCTTGGGTCACAGATTTGCACAGAGACACTCGGGATCGTGGAAAAAACAAGGAATTTTATTCAAACACTGCAAACAAACATTTGTCACTTCAAACTTGCTCCTTGACAAAGATGATAGTTTCGTCTTTCAATTAAGGGTTTCGTAAGTTTCTTCTTCTTCGAATGTAAACGCGTCAGGAGCAGAGGCAGTCTGAGAGAGAGAGAAAGCAAAAGAAATCAGTACCAAATCTGACATGTGTTGCGCACGGCTTTTTAAGTCGGTGGAGTACCGCGCGAGGCTTGTATTGCGCGTTATAGTGCAAGAATAAGGAGCAATGTGAGGGTAGTCAGTGTTTCAGGCTTTGTGGTTTTCCCAGGGGCGTCTGTATCTTCCTGGGGTGCGATCAGCCCTCCAGCTCACAATATATATTTGTATATATATATATATTGACGCAAAGATGAGTCACAGACATCATTAATGTTTGGGGTAGCCACCCATATATTGTTTCCAGGCTGCAAAATTGAAGTAATATTGAATAGTGGCATACTCTTGATGAGACGGAGAATGGTGTTCTTGGGGATCTCCACCCAGACATCGGTCAGGGCATCAGTGAGCTCCTGAACAGTCTGTGGTACTACTTGGCGGTGTTGGATTCACATACATAACGTCCCAGAGGTTCTCAAAAGGATTGACACTAGAATTACCAGAGCCTACAAAAAACTCATAGATCTGTCCCACCTTAAAATTCTTCGCACCTCTCTGTCACCGTCTTTTGTCCTTTAAATGTGTTGATAAGCAGCAAACAGCAAGCAGCCTGCTATCACATCCCCCACCCCACACAGTTTTCTCAGCTCAAGTCTGTTTACCTGCGTATCAGTTGCTTAGAGTTGTATAGAGTGAGAAGTCAAGCAAAATGACACCTTTTATATATACTATATCGTTATTGGGAACACTTGCATTTCATGTGTGTTCCGTGTCTACATAGATCTATGTACACACATCATTAAAACAGAAACGTTTTTCATGTTTTAGTAATAATTGACAAAATGTAGACAAGAAGTGTATAATGTGTGAAGCCTGAAGTCCAAATACCAAAAAATCACTTTCACAAAAGGTATAAGTATAACAGAACAAATGCACTTCCATTCAAGAATATAACTGCAGAAAAATAACCCGCGTTAGGGTGCGACATTGACACGCAGTTGCTATGACAGCTTTGGTGGCGCAACGGTATCAGCTTTTGACTGGTAATCAAAGCTTCACGGGTTTGATCCCGGAGGAATCCGTTTTGAGAAGTGAACTGCTCGTATTCTTACTATTTTAGAATAAAAAACATACATTTGATTCCAGCCAGTAATAGCAGATATAATTTATGATACTCGTAAAGGTTAGCTTTTTTTTTATTCAGTTTTATTGTCTCAGCCGCATTCACGATCCCAACTCCATCCAGCATTTGACACTGCTGTTATCACATAGACGTGCTATAACAGAGGTAAACACAAATCATGACTTAATATTCAAATTATTATTTTTAAGTTCTGTAAGACATACACTGTCAGACAGATCACTGAAGTTACTAGATAGATAAACTGGGAAGGCGCTGTATAATAGAACAGATAAAACTGTCAGGAGAAAAAAAACAGCTAGATAGATAGATAGATACTGTAGATGTGAAAGGCACTATATGACAGGTGCTTCAGAAAAGCAAGCAGACAGTGAGAGTACATTCACAAGTGAAAGACACTAGATAAACATATAGATAGGGAAGGCACTAGCCAGATACATAACAGTACTAGCTATATAGTAGTTTCATTTTATATATAATATATATGTATTTTACAACTCGGAGAATTACGTCAAAAATAAATACATTAAATCATATATCAATATCGTTTTTTCATAGCCTCTGGTAATTCAAGTGTTAAGGTCTGGGGGATGTGTGGGCCAGTCAATGGCATCAATGCCTTCATCATCCAGGAACTGCCTACTGAGAGTCACAGCAAACTTTCTTATGACAGCACATATGGTTGTCCATCCTGGATGAGCTGGACTACATTTGCAAACTGTAGTAACAAGGGGCCTCATATATAGCACTGTGCATTGAATTCACATCAAAAACATGGCATATGGACAAAACTAGAAATGTACGTACGCACAAAACAATTTAGATGCATAAAGATGTGTGTATGCTATGTTCCGCGCATTTCTCCTTTATAAAACCCAATGAACGTGAAATTTGAAACACATGTATGCACCTACAGCTCCACCTTGACTCCTCCCAAAATTTTGCATATTTGAATATGCAAATTAATAGAAATAGCTCCTTCCATTTAGTGTTTGTGTAAAAGACAGTGGCAAAGCCATGTGGAAAAAAGAGTCAAGGAAGAACGCACTATTTTTTGGCTTAAGCAGTGGTATAAGTGAAAAGTGATACAGCATAGCAGAGACACTTGAAAGTTCAAATTCAGAAAGTTGCACAGTGCCCAAAATAAAAAAGAAATGGTGAGATATCAAAGTCGATGTGAAAAGGTGAGTCGTAGCCCACTGTCTGTTTATTCATTCTTTGGATATTCACAAGAAAACAATAACCACACATCTCAGTGAGGCAGAGCAAAAAACATGGTTAAGTTTAATAGCACAATTCTTGTTTCATACATGTATTGTAAGACACAATAAATATCACTGACTAAACACATGCGTACATACAAAAGAAAAATTAAATCTATACTAATAAAAGGCAAAGCCCTCACTCACTCACTCACTCACTCACTCACTCACTCACTCACTCACTGACTCATCACTAATTCTCCAACTTCCCGTGTAGGTAGAAGGCTGAAATTTGGCAGGCTCATTCCTTACAGCTTACTTACAAAAGTTGGGCAGGTTTCATTTCGAAATTCTATGCCTAATGGTCATAACTGGAAGGTATTTTCTCCATTAACTGTAATGGAGTTGAGCTGCAATGACGTGGGGGCGGAGTTTCGTGTGACATCATCACGCCTCCCACGTAATCACGTGAACTGACTGTCAACGCAGTGCGTAGAAAACCAGGAAGACCTCCAAAAAGCGCTTAAGAAAACATGCATTATATAATTGAGAAGGCAGCGAAAAACAATAAGAAGTGAGTGAGTGACATATACTACCATATTCATGAGTGTTGCCAGCTCGGAAAGAAAGCACGGTGTAAACCTAAACTTTAAATTAAGTTCATAGACAGGCTACCGCTGGCATTTCACATACACACAGGTAATGCGGGATACAAGTTTAATGAGAGGACGCAGGATATAAACGAGAGTTTTGATCACTTTGCAACTAAGTTAAAATTGTAGGTGAAGGGGTGTGCTTATGCAAATTCCGAGAGACTGTGTTTGTGGGGGATTGACAGTTAAGGCGGGTGGGGGAGTCATGTCATCATCTCCCCTCCCACCTCATTTTGCTCTGAGCTGAGCTCCGCGGCTAACGCTGTCTTCCGAAGCAACTTCGTCAGACTGCCACCAAATACTCACAGAAAAATCCACAAGTTAATACACACGCTGTCTCTATAGAGTTTCTACACACTGAATCCTCCAGGCACTACTTACAAAAGGTCACATTGACAATCCTGTTACGTTATTTTTAAAATCTTTCCTTTTCTTAGCACAAGCACAGCCGAGAAGCTTGATGCATGTGCTCCATAGCGCGTTAAAAATAATGCATTTAATCACACTTTGCATTACAAGCAAAGGGAGCTTTTGTCAATGCATGATTTCCTGGTACACGGATTACATTGATCAGCATCCCGATTCATTTTACCCTCGCACCACCTTAGTTTGAGAAGAAGTATGAAAAAATATAAGGTTAACAGAGAAAAACAGATCACCAATTCAAGCTTTATGAATAATCGATTAAGCCATCAATAATTGTTTTGGTAAAGCCATCCTCCTTCCATTTTATAATTTTTCTGCCACTAGCCATGATTAAATGAACAGTAAAAAAGTAAGAGCAAAGCGAGGGTGACTTATTTAGGCAGGCATATATATGACAGCAACACTCATGACAATGTCAATCATATTACGTTATTATTAAAATGTTTCCTGATCTTTTTCATTACTTCTTTAACACACTACTTCTCCGCGGTAGCGGGTATTTTGCTATATATATATAATATATGAATGACCTCCAAAGAGCTGAGACTTTTGATATCATGAGCGTGTCTGCAAACTGGGGTCTCCTGCCCAGCAAAAGTCGAGCAGCCAGCGCGCGTGCATAGCTGTGCCGGCCTTTGAGACGCTGACTGCGCTTCTGCCTTAAGTCAAAGTGAGCACTTTTAATTTTTTCATCCTCCCCTGCGCTATAGCCCAGACAAGTGCAAACACGGACCCCTTTTCTACACCACGCAAAATAATATTAAGGCAATTCACAATCGAGTGAGGCACAAATTTGAACGTTCACATAGAAAATGTGATTTCAATGTACCTGTACTTCTTAAAACGTTAATGTTTTACTGTTTAATAACTTATAGACTATAATTTATTATTTTTCCCTTGCACTCAGTGACCAAACCTATACAAACACATATAGACACATACAAACATACACACAAGTATATGTATGTGTATATATATATATACACACACACACACACATACATACACACATATATATAATTTGTGTGTGTGTATGTATGTATGTGTGTGAATATATGATGTAGATAGGTAGGTAGGTATGTATATATATATATATATATATATGTATATGTATATAGATATGTAGATATGTATATATATATATCTATATATATATATATATATATATACAGTATATATATATGTCTATATATATATGTATGTATGTATGTATGTATGTGTATATATATATATATGTGTGTGTGTGTGTATATATATGACAGCAGCAATCCAAGCTGTGAGAAAACAGTAAAAAGGAGGCGTGTCAGACGTCGTGGTACATTTTCTGATGCAGCTACGAAAACAACTTTGTGGCGCTGCCAAATACACAAAACAATTACTTTGACAATCATGTTACATTATTTTTAAAATGTTTCCTTTTCTTTTTCATAACTTCTTTAACACATGACATCGCTGTGAAGCGCGGGTATTTTGCTATATATACAGTATATATATATCACAGCGACACTCATAACAGTGACAAAACAATTACATTGACAATCATGTTACGTTATTTTCAAAATGTTTCATTTCTTTCTCTTTTCTTCTTTAACACACTACTTCTCCGCTGCCAAGCGCGGGTATATATATATATAGATAGATAGATATATATATATATAGATAGATATGAGAACAACACTCATATCAATGACAAAACAATTACATTAACAATCATGTTACGTTATTTTTAAAATTTTTCCTTTTCTTTTTCGTACCTTCTTTAACACACTGCTTCTCCGCTGCGAAGCGCGGGTATTCTGCTAGTGTATACTGTATATATATACCGATCTACATACTCGAATAATGGATACTTTATTCGCCATCAATGATTGTTTTGGTAAAGCCATACTCAGTGTATTCATTAGATGAACGGTAAAAAGTAAGAGCGAGGAGGATGACTTATTGAGGCATGCAGGCTGTAGTGGCGTCAACTCTATCTGAATTGCGCGATCACATTTGAAAAATATATCTTTTCAAGTTCTATTTAGTCCATATGTGTCAAACTCAAGGGCCGTGGGCCACATCCGCCCGGCGTGTAATTATATCCGCCCGAGATCATTTTATATACTGTATTATTGTTATTAATGGCCCGGGTATATGAAGCGCTGGTAACACAATAAACTACAGATCCCATAATGCAGCGCTTCAGCTGCCTTGCTGAACACTTACCGCGTTAATCAAGTATACCTTATGATGCTGCAAGTTATTGCGAAGCTAGAGTTATTGCGCACTGAGTTTGCACGGCGCTTTGGTGACTTTGAAGAACAAAAAGTCCGTCTACATGCGGCTCGAACCTTGTGCATGTTTGGTAGCACATATCTGTGTGAGAAGCTCTTCTCAGTGATAAAGACTAACAAAACAGCACACAGGAGTCGCCTCACTGATGAGCACCTGCAGTCCATCCTGAGAATCTCCACAACACAGAAACTCACAGCAAACAGAAACGAACTTGTGGCCAAAAAAAGATGCCAGGCGTCCAGCTCTAAAATGACATATGAGCAAAGACAACTGAATGATTTGATTTGTTATTGCACGTAAGAGTGGGAGTCAACCGTTTTAACAAACAGCGTATTGCACTGATATGAAATAGCTGTGTGTGTATATATGTAGATATGTATGTATATGTATATATATGTTTATATATGTGTGTGTGTATGTATGTATATATATATGTATTTGTGTGTATATATGTGTGTGTATGTATGTATGTGTGTGTATATATGTTTATGTGTGTGTGTGTAAATATATATATATATATATATATATATATATATATATATATGACAACAACACTCATCACTCACAACAGTGACAAAACAATTACATTGACAATCAGGTTACGTTATTTTCAAAATGTTTCCTTTTCTTTTCATTGCTTCTTTAACACACTACTTCTCCGCTGCGAAGCGCGGGTATTTTGCTAGTATTACTATATTTGGCATTATACTTTGTACATGTACAATTCAACTCAAACATTAAAAAACTGTATACATGATACAGTTAGGGTGCAATTTGAGAAAAAACAATATGCCGTTTGCTTGAAATTGTCTACATTGTCTCATATGACTACAAAATAAGAGCCATTGACCCCAACATTCTGTCTCCCTTCAGTAACCAGTAGACATTTGTAAAGCTCATCAAGGAAAGAACAGAGTTTAACAGAATTATATGAACCAACTGCCAAGATGTATGCTACAGAACCATTGTCTGATATGGCTGAACAAAGAGTAATGTGTGAACCTCTCTGCCCTGAATCTGTTTGCTTATAAGATTTCCCCAAGCCATCAGGGCATGTTGTCAGTTCTAAAGACATACAGTATAAGCAAAACAGCAAATATTTTTGGAACAATTCGATTCACTGGCTGGAAGACAATGCAAAGAAGCCAGCACTCGTGTAATTGAAGTTCACTTATTCTTCTAGAGCTGGAGTTTTACACGGTTTGCAGCTTAGTGAGGGTAAAAAAAGCATTTGGCCATTCAGACATATACAAATTTTCAGAATGTTTCGTGTATTCTGTGTGAAGGTCATGACAGATGTATCAGACATATTGCTTCATGGTTACCAAATGTTGTATGAATGCTTCAAAATATATAGCATATAGAAAATATATAGCATATGTTAGGTTTGAATACACAATGGGAGGTTTGAAAACTGAAAATACACCTCATGAGAAGTATTTAGCAGTTGTAGTGGACTTGACACTATAAACTGCAAGAGATGTGAAGAAGCCATTAAAGAGGTTAACAGAATGTCAGGTTATATAGCTCCCTGGTATGTAGAGTAGTTTAGGTTAGTTTAAGCAAAAAGAGACATGATTGAAGTGTTTAAAATTATGAAGGGAATTAGTACAGTTCATTGAGACTGTGACTTTTAGACAAGAGCACAGGGACACACTTGGAAACTTGTTAAGGGTAAATTTTGAAGAAACACTAGAATGTTTTTCTTCACACAGAGAACGACTGATATTTGGAATAAGAGACCAAGCAGTGAGATGGACAGTAGGACTATAGAGACTTTCAAAACTCAACTTTATGTTATTTTAAGAATTAATTGAATAGAACTAGTGAGCTTTGTCTGTTCTCATCCACAATGTTCTAATGTTCTAATATTTAATATATTATTAAATACATTTAATGTATTTTGAAAAGTTTCAGTATATTCTTTTTTATCTCTTTGTTTCTAAAGCTGTATATTAAGGGGTTAAGCATTGGTGGCACAATATTGGCCACAATTACCATAGAGTTGTAGGCTTCAATAGACAACTTCACTCCTATTCCTGTCACTACATAAAAAGTTAAAAGAGGTATTTTGAACAGTCCCACCACCAGCAGATGGGTGGTTAAAGTATTAAATGTCTTCTTTTTTCCATCAATAGATGAGATCTTCAGAGCAGCATAGGCAATTCTGGCGTATGAAAGTAAAATGAATCCAAAGGGACAGGCACCAAACACAAAAGCTGAGTAAACAATAAAGTATTTAGGATTTTCAATGCAGGCTATTTTAACTAGTGCTGAATAATCACAGAAACAGTAGTTTAGAACATTAGTCTGACAATAGAAAAACTCAGTGACAAATATCAAATCTGTCAAAAGAAAAGCAGCTGGGATAAGATTTAATAATGTGCCAGCAGCCCAGAGTGTTTTTTTGTAACAAGTATAGAATATTGAATTGGATAAACTACTGCCACATAGCGATCACATGCCATATAAGCCAAGAGAAAGGATTCTGCCGCCTCTAAATGTAATACTAAGAACATCTGAAGTAAGCAAGGTCCATAGGGAATAGTCGTCCAGTCTAGAAGAACGGCAATTAGTTTTGGAATAATATTTGTGCTGCCTACCAAGTCAATAACTGCTAAGGTAGCAATACAAATGTACATGCACGTAGAAAATCTAGGAAATATGGCATAATATCCAATAATCTAATTAAAATTACTATTTTAGAGGAACAATGTATTAAAACTATAAAAACAGATCACAGATTAAATAAAAAATACACACAGAGCGGGGCTAATAAAAATAATTTAGTTCCTATTCCAAATATCAATAACGCACATAGTATTCATCTCTGCACCTCGAAACATTAAATATGGCACTATTAAAGGTTAGAGCTTTAACTAACAAAACGTTTTTATCAACGATCTTATTAGTGATAAAAATAGATTTATTGCACTAAATGAAACATGGCTTAGCTCAGACGGCGCGTCTGTTTTAATCGAATCTGTGCCTCCGGATTACAGTTTTACTCGTGCAAACCGCCAGGGGAAAAAGGGAGGCGGAATGGCTAACATTTACTCGAGCCAATTAAAATGTAAAGATGTCAGTTTTGGCAAGTTCAAGTCCTTTGAGTATCTCGCCGTTGTTCTTCATGGAGATTCTCAAGTTCTAGTATTATCCGTGTATAGACCTCCTAAATATAACGCGTCTTTTTTTGAGGAATTCTCTGACTTAATGTCAATTTTAATTACTAACTATGACACACTCCTAATAGTTGGCGACTTTAATTTTCATATAGATAATCAGTGTGATCTAAAAGTAAAAGAATTTATGAACCTCCTGGATTCTTTTGATTTGAGACAACTCATAAATCAGCCTACACATAAAGCAGGTCATACGTTCAGGACTGAAAGTTGATATAAAGCAGATCATTGATGTTGGTCTATCAGACCATTTTCTTCTACTTTTAATATAGAAATAATGATAAAAAACACTCATGAGAAGCATATTGTTAAAAAACGCTTCTTTGACTCGGCAGCAGCTTTAAAACTTACAAACATTTTAAGCAATCAGTCCGTTTATAGTGCCAGCTATAATAGCGAGGATAATGTAAATAGTAAGGTGGAAAGATTTAATACTAAAGTGAGAGCTGCTGTTGACATAGTTGCACCTGAAAAGACAGTGAAAAAATCTTCTAGCATTGTTATACCATGGAAGACCCAAAGAGTGTCTGATTTAAAGAGAACATGCGTAGAGCTGAGCGTCAATGGAGGAAGACTAAACTTACTATCCACCATGAAATATTAAAAGTCAAAATAACAGAATACAATAACACTGTCCGTCTTGAGAGACGCTGCTATTTCTCAAGATTATAAATAACAATGCTAGTAATCCCAGAGTCTTATTTTCTACAATTGATCGCCTACTAAACCCAGGTAACTCAAAGGAATGCCTCCTAAGTGCTTCCAGTGAAACCTGTGAGGCTGTCGCTGTATTTTCAATCAAAAATTAATGATATGTAGAAATAACATAGTATATCCCTCCAACACTAAGGATCCTCCTAAACCCCAGCATCCTGTTATAAACAAATTAAACTCTTTCACTAGGATAGATTTACCTGATTTACAAAAAATAATCTCTCAATTAAAACCTCCACCTCGTCCTTGACCCAATACCAACAAGGTTTTTCAAAGAAGTATCAGGCGTGCTAATTGATAATGTTCTGACATAGTAAATTCGTCACTAGATACTGGGGTCTTCCCAGACTGTCTTAAGACTGCTGTAGTTAAACCCCTACTTAAGAAACATAATCTTGACCCTCGCTCTTGAAAATTTTAGACCCATCTCTAACCTGCCTTTCTTAAGTAAAGTTCTGGAGAAGGCAGTCATTATGCAGTTAAATGACCACCTCAATAAACATGCTATTCTTGATAAATTTCAGTCGGTTTTAGAACAAATCACAGCACAGAAACTGCACTCGTTAAAGTAGTAAATGATTTGCGGTAAATGCAGACAGAGGCCATTTATCTGTTCTCATCCTCTTAGATCTGAGTGCTGCATTTGACACCATTGATCACAATATTCTTAGAAATCGCCTTAGTCAATGGGTGGGCCTCTCTGGCAGTGTCTTAAATTGGTTTGAATCCTACCTGACAGGGAGAAAATTTTTGTTAGTTGTGGGAATTACAACTCGAAGACACATGATATCAATATGGTGTTCCACAAGGCTCTATCCTGGGTCCGCTGTTATTCTCAATCTACATGCTTCCGTTAGGTCAGATTATCTCAGGGCACAACGTGAGCTACCACAGCTATGCTGATGACACACAGCTGTACTTATCAATAGCACCTGATGACCCGATTCTACTGATTCAATAACACAATGTCTGACTTGTATCTCAGAATGGATGAATAGTAATTTTCTCAAGTTAAATAAAAAGAAAACTGAAATCTTAGTGATTAGAATAATGGATACAATGAGGCTATTAGAAATAAACTGGATACATTAGGATTAAAAGTCAAGACGGAGGTAAAAAGCTTAGGGGTGATTGTTGACTGTAATCTGAATTTTAAATCATATTAATCAGATCATTAGGACAGCATTTTTCACTTAAGAAACATAAGTAAAGTTAGACCTCTTATATCACTGAAAGATGCTGAGAAATTAGTTCACGTTTGTTTTCAGTCGACTAGATTACTGTAACGCACTCCTCTCAGGACTACCCAAAAAGACATAAATCGTTTGCAACTAGTGCAGAATGCAGCTGCTAGAATCCTAACTAGGAAAAGAAAATCGAACACATTTCTCCAGTTTTGATGTCACTACACTGGTTACCTGTGTCATTCAGGATTGACTTTAAAATTCTGCTTATGGTTTATAAAGCCTTAAATAATCTCGCCCATCTTATATATCGGAATGTCTGACACCTTATATTCCAAATCGTAACCTCAGATCCTCAAATGAGTGTCTCCTTAGAATTCCAAGAACAAAACTTAAAAGAAGTGGTGAGGCGGCCTTCTGCTGCTATGCACCTAAAATCTGGAATAGCCTGCCAATAGGAATTCACCAGGCTGATACAGTAGAGCACTTTAAAACACTGCTGAAAACACATTACTTTAACATGGCCTTTTATAACTTCATTTAACTTAATTTAACTTAATCCTGATACTCTATATGTTCAGTTCATCATAATAACTATTCATGGTGGCTCTAAAATCCGTACTGACCCCTACTCTCTTTTCTGTTTCTTTTTCCGGTTTCTTTGTGGTGGTGGCCTGCGCCACCTCCACCTACTCAAAGCTTCATGATGCTCCAACAATGATGGGTGTATTAAAAGGCAGAAGTCTACGTGACCATCATCATCATCAAGCCCTTCCGTGAGAACCCTAAATCCAAAGAGGACTGTTTCATTTATGTTAGGTAGAATGCCCAGAGGGGACTGGGCGGTCTCATGGTCTGGAATCCCTACAGATTTTATTTTTTCTCCAGCCGTCTGGAGTTTTTGTTTTTCTGTCCCCTGGCCATTGAACCTTACTCTTATTCGATGTTAATTAATGTTGATTTATTTTGTTTTCTTATTGTGTCTTTTATTTTTCTATTCTTTATTATGTAAAGCACTTTGAGCTACTGTTTGTATGAAAATGTGCTATATAAATAAATGTTGTTGTTGTTGTTGTACATGGGCCTTTGCAACTGAGGATTCATTGCTATGACTAGAATTACCAGGATGTTCCCAAACAGTGTCACCAAGTAGACCATGGTGAGGACAGCAATTGCGTAGCTTTTCGTCTGGGAATCGATTGTACAAAATAGGACACACTCTGACAAGGACATCGAGGTTTGGTTCATGTGCAGAGTGACTGTTCTCCTAAAAGGAAAAAAAACATGCAACATTCAGTTAACTTCAATGTATACTAATAGCCTGCAGTCAGCTTAAGCTGTCATGGCCACTAACTTTAGCTGTTTAAATACAGAATAAAGATGAGTTTTATTAATAGAAAAGCATGTCAAAACAATCAAGAGTGACCAATATACCTAACAAAGCATTGAACAGCTGGTTCTTCCTTAATTCATTATATACAGTAAAACCTAAATATTATTTTAAAGTTATCGAGTGTCTCCGATATCACATATGTTACAACCATTACGATAAACAGGCCACCAGCAATAAATACGTACAATGCAAGAAAAATAGTATACAGTAAATGTGTGTACAGTGACACTAAACGTACGTACATGTACTAAGTACTGTAAGTAGAAAATTAATTATGGTTACTCACCAACAATGACACGATGACTTGTCCGATAACAATGAGTTTAATTTTACTGCACAACAAAGGACAGCATTACAGCCCTTCTAAAGGAGCCACTTCAGGCGATTGTGTAGCACTGCCATTGTTCTTCTTCTGGCAGTCTTCAATCCAAATCCCTAAAGCAGATTCCATCCAGACTACTGCCTTATTACATCCACTTACAACTCGTTTTGCACCCTGGTTAAAAGGACACTGCGGCCGTAGATCTTATATTCCTTTCCTACTTTTTAAATAAAAAGAATTGTAGCCTCATTGATGCTGTAATGGCGTCTGACAGCGGTGTAGCTTTTCCCTTCCTTCAACAAATGCAAAACGTTTACCTTTTCGGCAATCGTTAACATCTTCCGTTGGCGCTTGTGCACGGCCCCTGAAGCAGTAGCAGGAGCAGATCGTCTTGGAGCCTTAATGAAGGGCTTGACTATGCACAAAGATAAACACAAAAGTTAACTCTTTACACAGCGAAACACGTTGATGCTGAATGAGCGAGATGAGACTTCCTGGTTAACACTGCATTCAGCACACAGGAACTTAACTGTGTGCTCTGATTGGTTAGCTTCTCAGTCAGGAGAACTTAACTGCATGCTGTGATTGGTTAGCTTCTCAGTCATTCGCCAATAGCATCCCTTGTATGAAATCAACTGGGCAAACCAACTGAGGAAGCATGTACAGGAAGCAAAAAGACACATTGTCCGCAGAATCCGCGAAGCAGCGAAAAATCCGCATTATATATTTAGTTATGCTTACATATAAAATCTGCGATAGAGTGAAGCCGCGAAAGTCGAAGCGCAATATAGCGAGGGATTACTGTATCTTTAAAGTGATAGCCCCGGTGTACTTGTTGTGACAGCCTCATAACTATGTATCTCCCAAGTCTGATCAAGTTCTGATATCATCTTGGCAAAGTCTCTACAAGTGGTGTTATGCTTCTCTGTATGACAGAGTTGTCTAGACTACAATTCCCGCCAGCCCTCCAGAAGTTTGTATTACAGCAGCATACAAAAGGTTGGCATCCACTATCTGGGAGGACTAACTGATTATTAAACCAAGTACCCCAGTCTACAATATTCTTAGAATATTTTCCTGTCTGGGAAGTAGTGCCTCGAGTTTGGCAAAATGCAGAAATGTTGGGAAATTCTTGATGGAGATGGAGAAATTGAACTAGTGTTGACTGGATTATAATTATATAATGGGATTTTAAGTGTATTTGAAGGATAGCAAAGTGTCTGTCAACTATGCTGGAATGATTATTCTGGCCAAAAATGTGACGTCAGATTTTGTAAAACAGCAGTAGTAAACCTTGAGCCACTTTACCTCTCTCTGTGTCTCCCAAGCTCCTGTCATTACAACTAAGTTAGACCTACAGAGCCAATGTACAATGAGTCTATGAAAAACAACACAGTATTTTCATAATATTTTCATTCATCGGTCAACTCATGTATACCTCAAATGAACATATACAGTAATCCCTCGCTATATCGCGCTTCGACTTTCGCGGCTTCACTCTATCGTGGATTTTAAATGTAAGCACATCTAAATATATATCACGGATTTTTCGCTGGTTCGCAGCTTTCTGTGGACAATGGGTCTTTTAATTTATGGTACATGCTTCCTCAGTTTGTTTGCCCAGTTGATTTTATACAAGGGACGCTATTGGCGGATGGCTTAGAAGCTACCCAATCAGAGCATGTATTACATATTAAATAAAACTCCTCAATGATATAAGGTATGCTTCCCACGCTGTGCTTGATTGTTTGCTTTACTATGTCTCTCTCACTCTCTCTGCCTGACGGAGGGGGTGTGAGCAGAGGGGCTGTTTGCACAGAGGCTGTTTGCCTAGAAGATACGGACGCTCCTCTACAAAATGCCGCTTTATCGCGGTGCTTCTGCATACTTAAAAGCACGTATTGATTTTTTGATTGTTTGCTTTTCTTAGCGAGCACTCTCTCTGACATTCTCTGCTCCTGACGGCGCTCCTTTGAAGAGAAGATATGTTTGCATTCTTTTAATTGTGAGAAAGAACTGCCATCTCAGTCTTGTCATGGAGCACAGTTTAAACTTTTGACTAAAGAGTGGTATTTCATGTCTAGAGGGCTCTGATAATGTTAACAGTGTGGGAGAGTTTATAAGGGCTTAAAATATATAAAAATAACCATACAAACATATGGTTTCTACTTCGCAGATTTTCACCTATCGCGTGGGGGGGGGGTCTGGAACGCATAACCCCTGCGATCGAAGAGGGATTACTGTAGTGAGTTTTGTAGGTTAGGGGTAGGGTTGGAGCCATAACATAAAATGTAACATTGAGCCAAGTTTCTTTTTTTTTGCATGGGGTGTACAAATTCATCAAGAATACCGTTGGGTAGAGATATCATGAATGCATGTATATCCTGTAAATTATTTGTGCACGCACAAAGCAGATTGGGCAATGCCTTAAAGTGTGAGGTGGAGTAAGGCTATGGTAACATGCATGAAAGTTTGTACTTACAAGTCACAAATTTTGCAATGCCATTTCCATCTGACATGGCTGCTACAGCTCTATAATTTCATGCTGGCAGAAAACATCATGAGGCGCTGGGAAGAAAAACTTTGGCTAAGCTGCCCACATGGAAGATTTTCAGGAGAAAATTCAGCAATGGTAAACAAAACCAGATTCGCTGTGAAACACGCTTTGGTATATTTCGTCAATCAACACCACCAGGAAGTAAACGTGTGTCTCTTCCTGACGGGGTTTCAGCATTCTGGCCAAGGTAATAGACACACTGGCAATCGGGATGGTATGTGAAACACACTGCTGTTCATAGCATCACTTGATTGCCCCTTAAATGACGAGTTAAAACAGATTAAATTATTTATTTGAATAGAAGTCCTCATCAAAATAGCTTACCAAATTTTTATTTTGTCTTTTTAACTGCTATTTAACTTGGGTCACAGATTGTAAAACATAATATACAGTACATAAAATATATGTGACACATTATATAAAATATAGACAGCAAATAAACACATAAAATAAATGACATTATATTTACTTTAAGAACATTAAGTAAGGAACACATAGAAAGGCAGACATGATATGAATGGCAAACAAGTCCAGAATGCATTGGTGATACACCACAGCTGGCAATTACAAATGTATGAAATCGTAAGGAGTGCCGATTGCCTGACAAAAAAATTAAGAGAGGCGTCTCAAAGTACAGCTAGTTCTTACCTATTATAGGAGACCACAGAAGTGCAACATTTCTTTCAGTGTCTATAACTTAGAACAAGATGCAGAGGACAGAAAGATATGGAAGAAGATGATCTGCTGTGGCAACCCCTAACCAGAGCAGCTGAAAGAAGAAGATGGGAGTCCAAAGCCCCATGATTCACAAAGGGCCAACAGTAATTCTGCCTGAGGTGAGACACATTTTTGCTGCCACCACACACATCCTTAACACACATGAAATGATAATGTTAATATACATATACAATGATATTACATGCAGACTTCTTGATAAAATACAGCACATGCTTGGAACAAGTAACAAAATAATAAATACAATAATATAAATACTGGGAAATTGGGAAAAATATTTTAAAAATTAGCTTTAAATAGGCATTAAAAAAGTTAAATGTATAAATTCTTAAAAAGGAAATTGAGTTTTGTGATTCCAAAATTGAATACAAAATGAAATGCGGTTGTATTGCTCCTCCAGCATACTTCTTTACTTACCTTAGAAGTTTCAAACTCTGTAAGCTAGAAGGCACCTCCCAAAGTTAAGCTGTGCAAAGATAAGAAACATTTAACACCTTAAAAACATGCCAAAATTTTACTAAATGACAAATCAATACATAAACAATACAATATTTAAAAATCACAAATGACAATATCATGCCCTGACCTTTAGCTTTAAAATGCGCATGTCGTTTTAAATCTCGAAAGCTCCTGATTTGGTGTGGCTATTAAAATTGTGTTATATGCAATTTGAAACTTTTAAAAGGTAGCATAAAAAACAAAACACTGCATGTGAGTTTGATTCTTACTTAGCTCTAATTTTTTTTTTATTGTTTTATTCTTAACATTGAAAAATACCATTGTGTGAAAATGCCATCCTTGTCAAAGTGCCACCTGAGACAACTGCCTCGACACCTCACCTGACACAATTGCCCTGACCAGAAACAAAAAGAGCATCATAATCTCATCCATCATTAATAATAATAATTCTTTGCATTTATATATCGTTTTTCTTACTACTCAACGTGCTCAGCAATTGCAGGTTAAGAGTCTTGCTCAAGGGCCCAACAGAGCAGATTCCCTTTTGGCATTTACGGGATTCGAATCAGCAACCTTCCAATTGCCAGTGCAGATCCTTAGCCTCAGAGCCACCGCTCCATCATTTCCTTCTTAACACCTTTTTTCTTTCTATCCACTTATCCATTTTGAAAAGTTTGTCTTGTAGTGCTGGGAGAACCACCTGCAACTCAACATCAGCAAGACAAAAGAGCTTGTGGTGGACTTCCAGCATGCCAAGGAGCTTCTGAGACCAGTCACCATCCAGGGGGAAGATGTGTGAACTGGTGCAAAGCTACAAGTACCAGCAAACTGGACTGGTCTTACAACACAGTAGCATTGGATAAGAAGGGCCAGAGCAGACTGGACTTCCTAAGGAGACTCAGGTCTTTTGATGTGTAAATGTTATGCCAATCCATAGTAGCCAGTGTGGTGTTCTGTACTGTGGTCTCCTGGGGGAACAACCTGAGCCACAAAGATGTGCAATGCCTGAACAAACATACCAGGGAAGCCTGCTCCATCACAGGGTAAACCCTGGACATATTGGCAGTTGTTGTGGAAAAGTGGATTGTGGCAATCCGCTCCATCCCCTACAGGAGGCGCTGTCTTATTGCACTTTTAGCCGAAGGCTCAGTCCACCACAGTGTGCTAAGAAGTGCATCTGGGGGCATTTTCTGTCCACTCTCTATCAGGCAATTCATTGCTTCCACCTGACAAACCTTTTAAGTTCATTTTGAAGTTTCTGCATAAAATACATATAGGTATTTCTATTTCTATTCTATTTCTATTTATTGACTGTATTATTTGTCCTGTGAGTTGGTATCCTTTTATTTTGTTTCTGCTGCTTTTTGCATCTAAATTTCACCTTGAGATGAATAATGTTTACCTATTCTAATCTAATTTAAAATAGCTTAATCCAACCAGATGATTTCTGAAGTTTACAATTTACAAATCATTTTGAGGGAACATGAATGAGCTGTCAGACCTGAAGACCCCGCTAAGCCTATAGCAAAACATTTCAATTATCTTTCCATTTTGACACTTATCCAATATACCATTCTAATAAAAAATACAATTATTCTTCAATTAGTTATTCTCAAAGTTAGCTCAGTTCTTGCTCTGGTACGAAACTGTTGACTAGTGTGAAAAACTATGAACATTTTAGAGAGTGAGAAGCAAAAACTGTGGAAGAAAAGACATTTCCTGGTCAAGCTCAATTTAAGCCATTTCTGTTAAAGTCAAATGCAGGGCACCAAGTCTTTTGCTATTTCATGAGTCAAGGTAGGAGTTGTCAAAACCATGACATGCTAATTAGGCATTACAAATATAAGCCCACACATCTGATATATGCATTTATATTTAAAGTGATAAATACTTACTTCATGTTGACAAAACTATTGCATAGGTCTTGCAGCAAATTTGCATCCACTTAACGGTGTCATCTCCAGGCAGAGGATTAGCCTCAGTGACAGACTTTTGTCACTGTCCTGCTCCACTAACAGACTGAGGAGATCGTTCCTCCCCCACACTATGTGACTCTTCAATTCCACCCGGGGGAGTAAATGCGAAAATTAATTTTATTTTAATTTTTTTTCATTTTTATCACTATTTAATTTAATATTGTTTCTTTGTATCAGTATACTGCTGCTGGATTATGTGAATTTCCCCTTGGGATTAATAAAGTATCTATCTATCTATAATCTGTGATAGCATCTTTAGCAGACAAAAAACTAAATTCTAATTACCTGAACAATGTCTTCAACGATACTCTGACCCACTCCAGAGCTTCATGCTGCAATAATATTTTAATCAGATGTTAAATATTAAAGAAATGATATGTTGTATTCTATATTTAATCAAAAGTGTAAAGTGTGTTACCAATAAATATGTGCCTTACAGAATCCAAGTGATAGTAAAAAAGCAGGTTTGTAACCAACAACTGTGTATTTATATATAAATTTGTGGAATCATAGGAATCAGCGCAGCATCAAATCTGAGACAGGTAATGAGATTTGTGTCTTCAGTTCAGTCGTAGGTGCTCTTTGCTGTTGTGGTCTGTTATTTAAGTCATATTCTCCTTTGAGGCTCTCATGAACTTTCCAGTAAAAATATCTTGGGAGATGAAAACGACACATGTAGCTGTCAGGTGTACTATGTGTTAGTGTGTGGCAGCTGTTGCTTGTGAATATTTTGTCAATAAAGAGAAGCGTGAAATCATCTGAAATAGAAATGATTAACAGAGTAAAAAATAAAGTGGTTAAATAAATGACTAAATTGTGAAATTGATTTTTTCATTTTGAAAGTTATAATTTCAACCCTTATCTATTCTGATTATCTCTGGTACTCTAGTTTTTCTAAAAACTTCAGGGTTACTAGCCTAGTGTGGTGACAATGAGTGTGCCCTGTGATAGAATGAAGCGTCTTCCTACACTGCTATTTTGACCGTCAGAGCTAAGCTAATAGGTTCGTAAAATACAAAAAACAAGTGAAAATTGAATATTAAAAATATTCTCTCACAAATAATCTTTAAAAAAAAAACCAGAAAAAATATTTATATTTGTTTTGCCTGTTTCATTTTAAGATGTAATTCCGGTCATCCATTTGCTTTTACTGATATATAATGTTATTTTTAAAGATGGTGATATATGGAGGAATAAAATAAATAAATATGCAAACCAAAAACACAAATAATTTATTTTTTTTATATAATTGTAAATAAATTCAGGCAATACGCGGTTATACTCTTTCTCCATGTGCAGGTAAATAGGCAAATCATGCCATTCCAAACAAGGCAGAGAGGATTCAATTTCATGCACACAGAAATAGTACAATGTCCATTTTCGTAGTTGTCCCTTTCTCTCTTCAAATGCTTGCCTAGCAGTTCTAAATACTGAGCCCTTCTGTGCTAAATCTGGCCTGTACATGTGAGTGGATTTATAAAATATTTTTTGTACAGAGCACAGTGACATTAAACTTATATTCTTATTACACTGTACCAAAACTCACTTCTGCTTTTTTTTCGCAACCTTTCTTCATTTTTGCAGCCATTTCTAAGTATACGGGAGGCAGCCCCAAACCTATCTTTTTGTCAAGGTTTGGTTATTTATCAGAGTATCAATAAATACAGAAAAAACATTTTTGTTGCTAATTTATTTATTTGTTATTTTTATTTTGTTCATCAGTATTTCTCCAAACACATTGAATTTAACACTAGAATTACCAAAGCCTACGAAAAAACTCGTAAACCTGGCCCACCTTAAATCCATTCGCACCGCTCCGTCAGCGTCTTTTGTGTTGTAAATGTGTTGATCAACACAAGTAAGCAAGCAGCCTGCTATATCATCCAAACTGCCACAGAAAAGGCAAAACGTTCTCCTACCTCAAGCCTTGATTATCTGGGTGTGAGCTACCTGTTGTGTGAGTTGTATTGGTGAAAAAATTTCATGTGTGTTCCGTGCCTACAACAATGTATGTAAACACATCATTAAAACAGAAATGTTTTTCATGTTTTAGTAATAAATGACAAAATGTTGACATGAACTGTATAATGTGTGAAGGCTGAAGTCCAAATACCAAATAAATACTTTCACAAAAGGTACAACTACAATACGACAGCTTCCGTAGTGCGAGGAAAAGTCCAGGACTAGTCTCTTAAAAGTTACACACTGCACAGTGTTATACAGTAACTTTATTGATTCAACATGTCTTTCAATAAGATTCTGCTCTGAATGGTTATGTTTAGTAGGAAGCTACTATCTTCACTATATAAAATTGTTTCTTCCTTAATTCATTTAAAGGATTTTGAGTTACAGTTATACTCAAATGTGCATAATGTGTTTATATGCTATAAAAGCACTGCATGATGCAATGCATTACATTTAGTGATGCAGCAGGTCTTTTTAATAACAAATTGCTCTACACTGTTATGTTCTAGTGTTAAACTTCTAGAATAATAAAGTTACCACATTAAATTGAAAAGCAGCTGCTCATTTATACCACTTGACAGTGCAGATTTCTATCTTTACCCCTCACAAATCATGTATGGCAGATGTGTTTGGCCTAAAAGTTAGGCAATGTTTTAAATGGCAAGCAATGAGTAGAAAAAATGACAATATTCCAAGAACACTTCCTCGACCTCTCCTTAATAAATTAGGATTAAGGTATTCAGAGCACATGTTCTTTATTAGTACTAATACGATTTAAAATGTCATTAGAATATACTGATATAAACATTAGAAAAAGGACATACTGTTCAGCCCCACTATTCTCATCCATACTTTTCAACTAATTTCTGCAAAATAACATTAAACTGAATTATTAAGGAACCTAAATTACAACTTGTCATGTATTCAGTTATACTTTGACCCTCATGGGTTGCAGTTATGACCACCTCAGTATGTTACATATCTGTTATGTAGTGGATTCAGAAAGTATTCAGATCCCTTAACTTTCTGCATACTTTATTGTGTTTTAGGTCAGGTCAGGTCATGTTGGGGAGCAAGCACTGGTACAGCGTGTGGCCATTCAGACATACTGTATATACCATGAATAGGAATGATCAACGTTAAATGACCCTGGCTAGATACAGATTTTAAATTCTCAGGATGTTTGGCTTATTCTATGAATTCCAATGAAGGTCATAACAGCTTTATCAGACATATTGCTTCTTGGTTACCAGATCTTGTATGAACGCTTGAAAATATGTAGTACATAGAAAATATACAGCCTATGTTAAGTTTGAATACAAAATGGGAAGTCTGAAAACTGAAAATACACTGCATGAGAAGGATTTAGCAGTCATAGTAGACTCGACATTATCAACTGCCAGAGATGTGTAGAAGCTATTAAAAAGGTTAACAGAATGTTAGGTTATATAGCACCCTGATGTGTAGAGTACAAGTCTGAGGATGTTATGCTGAAGCTTTATAACACACTTGTGAGGCCTCATTTTGGTCTCTAGGCTACAAAAAGGACATAGCAGCGCTAGAAAAAGTCCAGAAGAGTGTGACTAGGTTGATTCAAAGGCTACAGGGGATAAATTAAGAGGAAAAATTAGAAGATCTGAGCCTTTTTGGGTTAAGAAAAGAAGATTAAGAGGAGACATGACTGAAGTGTTTACAATTATGAAGGAAATGAATCCAGTGGATCAAGATGGTGACTTTAAAATGACTTCAAAAACATGGGGACACATTTGGAAACTTCCTAAGGGTAAATTTCACACAGATAGGAGGTGTTTCTTCACACAGAGAACCACAAATATTTAGAATAAGTGACCAAGCAGCGTGGTGGACAGTAGGATTATAGGGACTTTCAAAACTCAACTTGATGTTATTTTAAAAATTGATTGGATAGAACTGGTGAACTTTGTTGGGATGAATGGTCTGCTCTCCTGTGTATTCTTCTAATGTTCTAATATTTTATGTACTTTTGAAAAGATTATGTATATTCTTTTTTATCTCCATGTTTTTGAAGCTATATATTAAGGGGTTAAGCATTGGTGGCACAATATTGGCCACAATTACCATAGAGTTGTAGGCTTCAATAGACAACTTCACTCCTATTCCCGTCACTGCATAAGAAGTTAAAAGAGGTAAATTGAACAGTCCCACCACCAGCAGATGGGTGGTTACAGTATTAAATGTCTTCTTTTTTCCATCAATAGATGAGATCTTCAGAGCAGCATAGGCAATTCTGGCGTATGAAAGTAAAATGAATCCAAAGGGACAGGCACCAAACACAAAAGCAGCAGTTGAGAAAACAATAAAGTATTTAGGATTTTCATTGCAAGCTATTTTAACTAGTGCCGAATAATCACAGAAACAGTAATTTAGAACATTAGTCTTACAATAGGAAAACTCTGTGATAAATATCAAATCAATCAAAACAAAAGCAGCTGGAAGAAGATTTAATAATGTACCGGCAGCCCAGAGTGTTTTTTTTGTAACAAATGTAGAATATCGAAGTGGATAAATGACTGCCACATAGCGATCACATGCCATAAAAGCCAAGAGTAAAGATTCTGCCGCCTCTAAATGTAATTTTAAGAACATCTGAATTAAGCAAGGTCCATAGGGAATAGTCGTCCAGTCTAGAAGAACAGCGATTAGTTTGGGAATAATATTTGTGCTGCCAACCAAGTCAATAACAGCTAAGGTAGCAATACAAATGTACATGGGCCTTTGCAACTGAGGATTCATTGCTATGACCAGAATTACCAGGATGTTCCCAAACAGCGTCACCAAGTAGACCATGGTGAGGATAGCAATTGCGTAGCTTTTCTTCTGGGATTCGATTGTACAAAATAGGATGAATTCTGACAAGGACATCGAGGTTTGGTTCATGTGCAGAGTGACTCTTCTCCTAAAAGAAAGAAAAACATGCAACATTCAGTTAACTTCAGTGTATACAGATAGACTGCAGTCAAACTAAGCTGTCAAGGTCACCAATCATATGATGACTGTAGCTACTAGGGCTGCTGGTCAGCTGTCTAAATACAGAATAAAATTAAGTTTTATTAATAGAAAAGAATGGTCGCACGGGAAGGATTTAAAAGAACAATCAAGAGTGACCAATATACCTAACAAAGTATTGAACAGCTAGTTCTTCCTTAATTCATTATTCATTAGTTCATACACCTTCTTCTTGTCTCACAACTACTTTTTTGAAGAGTGCATACCCACCTCACCTTTGTCTGAGGAGGCCTTTGTCTCTCTTCCTGCCTCCCACTTCCAGGATCCCCTACGCAAAAGCGAGGAGTATCTTTTAAGTGATAGCCCAGGTGTACTTGTTGTTACAGCCTCATAACTCAGAAGCTCCCAAGTCTGATCAAGTTCTGAGTTCATCCCAGCAAAGCTTCTAAAAATGATGTTGGGTTTCTCTGCATAACAGAGTTGTCTAGACTACAATACCCAGCCAGCTCCCCAGGAGTCTGTAGTACAGCAGCTTAAGAAAAAGGTTGCTGTCCACTTCCTGGGAGGACTAAATGATTACTAAACCAAGTATCCCAATCTCCAATATTCTTAGAATATTTTTCTGTTTGCGAAGTAGAGATGAGCAAACCCCACTGAATTTGCTTTTTTCTCAAGTTTGGTAAAAATGCAGAAATGTTTGGGAATTTCTTGCAGTGGGGATGGAAAAACTGAACTAGTGTTGAGCGGATTATAATTATACAATGGCCTTTTAAGTGTCTTTGAGAGCTAAGGAAGTGTCTGCCAACTATATTGGAATGATTATTTTGGCCAAAAACCTGAGATATTGTGAGGTAGCAGTGCTAAACTTTGCACCTCTGTACCTCCCTAAGATAAAATCTGTCCACAGTATTCCACGTCCTTTATCTCTCTCTGTGTCTCTTAAGCTCTTATCATTACAACTAACTTAAACCTACAGAGGCAATGTAAAATGAATCTATGAAAAACAACAAAGTAATTTTTTTATATTCTCATTATGGTCAGTTCATCTACAACTCAAATGAAAATACAGTGAGTTTTGTAGCTTAGGGTTAGGGATTGAGCCATAACATAAAATTTCACGTTGAGGCACGTTTCTTTTTTTAATGCATGCGGTGTGCAAATCCATCTTGAATACCATTTGGACAGAGATATCATGCATGTATGTATACGCCGTAAATTATTCACATATGCACAAAGCAGATCGGGCAATTGCCTTAAAGTGTGAGGTGGAGTAAGGCTACAGTACACATGCGTGAAAGTTTGTACTTACAAGTTACCGACTGGGTAATGCCATTCCAATCTGACATGGCTGCTACAACTCTATAATGTCACGCTGGCTTCAGAAAGCATCATGAGGTGCTAGGAAGAAAAACTTTGGCTAAACCGCCCTCATGGCAGATTTTCAGGAAATAAAATCATCAATGGTGAACAAAACAAATTTACCATGGAAAATGCTTTGGTATATTTCACCAATCAATACCACCAGGAAGTAGGCCTGTTTCTCCCCCTGATGGGGCTTCAGGATTCTGGCCAAGTAATAGACATACTGGCATTCAAGATGGGATATGAAACACAGCATCCCTTAGATTGCCCTTTGCATGACTAGTTAAAAAAGATTGAATTATTTATTTGAATAGAAGTCCTCATCAAAGCAGCTTACCAAATTTTTGTTTTGTCTTTTTAACTGCTATATAAATTGGGTCACAGACTGTTAAACATAATATACAGTATATAAAATATATGTGACACATAATCTAAAATATAGACAGCAAATCTATATATAAAAAAGAATTATCACTGACTCACTCATCACGAAATCTCCCGAACCATGAGGACTTGGGACTTGAAATTTGGAATATAGGTTACCATTGGCCCATAGCTGCTCGCTAAGAAACGGTTCTGAAAATTTCATGGTCCAAGTGTGAAATTTCTTATAGTTTTTTTAGACCTGTTTGTAGGTCAGTCTGCTTTCATGAGAGAACTACTTAATGGATTTAGATTGTGTTTTTTCTATAATTTGCTTGAACATTCTGTTGATTTTGCAACTTTCTCATCGTGCTAAGTATCAGAGTTTGCTTGCAGTATTGATTTATTAGCGCAAATCCAAGAGAGACTCATCGGGCTGCGGGGCTCTCCTCACTCATGCGTCTGCCTTGGGGCGTAACCTTAACTCCACTTATTTAGCAAATAAGAGAACTACTTAACGGATTTAGATCTTTTTTTTTTCTATAATTTGCTTGAACATTCCAGTTGGTTTCATAGTTTGCTTGCAGGAGCGATATACAGTAGTTGCACTAATCTGAGACAGAGGCTACGGGCTGAGGGGAGGGGGAAGTGTGGTGTCAGGAGTAGAGAGCCAGGTGGGGCCCTCCTCACTGTCCTGTTTCACTACTACATGGGCGAAGCTGCGGGGGATGGCTAGTAAACACATAAAAGAAATGACAGTATATTTACTTTAAGAATATTAAATAGGAAACGCATATAAAAGGTAGTCATGATATGAATGGCAAAAAAGTCCAGAATGCAAATGGTACTTATGATACACCGCAGCTAACAATTTCAAACGTATGAAATTGTGACAAAAAATCAAAGACAGACGTCTCAATGTCCAGCTAGTTCTTGGCTGTCTAAAGAGTTATAGAAGACCGCCAGAAGTGCAACATTTGTTTCAGTGTCTGCATTTTATCTTTTATTTATCCAAAGCATTTCATAAAAATTTTCCATCGACATGTCGGATTTCTTACTATTCTGTTTAAAATGTGATTATTTCTAATCACAAATAATTGGTGAAATGGGTGGAGTGGTGGCTTTGTGGCTAAGGATCTGTGCTGGTATCTGGAAAGTTACTGATTCAAATCCCATTAGGGATCCCGCTCTGTTGGTCCTTAACCTGAAAATTGCTTCAGGGGTGCTGTACAATGGCTGATTCTGTGCTCTGACGCCCAAAGATCACGGGAAAAGATAATTTCCCCTTGGGGATAAACAAAGTATATCAAATCAAAAAAGGACAGGCGTGGAATAGAGCCCCAGCCAGCTCCTGCCAACCTTCACTTAAGTCTATTTGCAATGGTATCAAATTCTTCACAACTCTGTTTCTGAGCATCTCCAATTTGTTTTTAGTATGCTAATCATTTATTGGATTATGTGAATGTTTTCTACCTGCAAGATTTGGTGTATACTTTTAACAGCTGGCACATTCAGGACTTTCCCATACTGTCATTTTCTGTGTCTATACATTTTACCATAGTTTTTATCACAAGGTTAATGTGGGTACTAAGATGGGCCCTAGCTATGGTATTACCTGTGTAAGCTGGATGTTTTCTTCTTGATATTCCTCCACAAAGTCTTGTTCCTGACTTGCGTATACGACTGAAAGACAGAAATCATCGTCTAGAATTCATTAAGCACTTCTACTTCTTTCCATCCATCCCACAGTTTTACCCTCAATATACCTTCCATTACTCACGTATTTTTCTTCATTGAATGTCCAGCACTTAAAATCTGTTTATTACAAACCTAGAAAATTATACAGCTTTTTTCATCTTGGACACCTTTGACAGTTTTGGAGACACCCACATGACAATAGTGATGAAGCTTCCTAAAAATGTGGAATGTGGAGTTTTTTGCATGGATGCAGGATATCTTTCTAATATTATGGACGGAGTTCTTAGCCAAACCAGGGGCACTGCTGCAGAACATGGCTGGCAGGTTAAATGCAATCGGCCTTTGTGATTTGCAGGGTTTATGATTCATGGATTCACCTATTCGCAGGTTTCTTAATAATATTAATCTTATTATTAATATTAATATTTTTTTTACTACCATTAATTTGCACACACATCTATATTTATTATAGTGATTGGCAAAAATGGATATAATGAGGGTATTAGAAATAATCTTGATGCATTAGGATTAAAAGTCAAGACGGAGGTAAAGAATTTAGGGGTAACTATTGACTCTGACCTGAATTTTAAATTGCATATTAATCAGATTACTAGGACAGCATTTTTTCACTTAAGAAATATAGCAAAAGTTAGACCTCTTAATTAATTCACTTTTTGTTTTCGGTCGACTAGATTACTGTAACACACTCATCTCAGGACCACCCAAAAAAGACATCAATTAATTGTAACGAGTGCAGAATGTAGTTCCTACAATCTTAACTCGGAAACAAAAATTCGAGCACATCTCTCCAGTTTTGATATCACTACACTGGTTACCTGTGTCATTCAGAATTGACATTAAAATACTGCTTATGGTTTACAAAGCCTTAAATAATCTCGCTCCATCTTATATCTCTGAACACCTCTCACCTTACACTCCAAATCGTAACCTTAGATCTTGAAATGAGAGTCTGCTTAGAATTCCAAGAGCTGAACTTAAAAGAAGTGGTAAGGCGGCCTTCTGCTGTTATGCACCTAAAATCTGGAATAGCTGACCGATAGAAATTTGCCAGGCTAATACATTGGAGCACTTTTAAAAAAAACGGCTAAAAACTCATTATTTTAACATGGTTTTCTCATAGCTTCATTTTAGTTTAATCCTGATACTCTGCATATGCATTTAATTATCAATATCATTCCTGGTCGCTCCACAATCCGTACTAACCCCTACTTTCTCTTCTATTCTTTTTCCGGTTTCCTGTGGTGGCGATCTGCACCACCACCACCTAATCAAAGCATCGTGATGTCCCTACACTGATGGATTAAAGGCCAGAATTCCACATGTCCTCATTATCAAGTTCTTCCATGAGAACCCTGAATACCATGAGGACTGATTGTGAAGTCATTTATGTCAGGTAGAAGGCCTAGAGGGGGCTGGGTGGTCTCGTGGCCACGAAACCCCTGCAGATTTTTTTTTCCAGCCGTCTAGAGTTTTTTTTTATTTTGTTTGTTTTTTTCTGTCCTCCCTGGCCATAGGATCTTACTTTTATCCTGTGTTAATTAGTATTGCCTAATTTTATTTTTTTATATTTTGTCTTTTTTCTCTTTCATCATCCTGTAAAGCGCTTTAAGCTACATCATTTGTATGAAAATGAGCTATACAAATAAATGTTGTTGTTGTTGTAGCTTATTTTTGGCTGTTTATTATAAACTAAATTAGGTTAAAAATTACAGTTCAGTAAAGAGGTGCGGAATTACATAATTTGTCTGGGGGACGCCATGCATCTTTGTTTTGGCAGCCAGCCTCATACACATTATTTGCTGGCACAGTGGTCATTCTATCTCATGTTTCTTGCAACTTTTGATATCTCATTATTATTGTTGGATATTAATGTTTTTTTACTATTTATAGGGTGGTGTCAGGTCCTGGAAAAGTTGCCAGTCCACAAACAAATGAAAACTGTTGGACCATCCCAATGAATGATGCTGTCAACTTCCCTGTCCCTTAGAGTCGTTGGATTTTGGGGGTTTAGGCAGCCACATGTCACCTTTGATAATATCACCAAATCACCAAACTAAAAATTTTCCCTGCTCAACACTTTCAAAGATACCCTAATTTGGCATAATAATCACACATTTGGCAGCCTTGTATACAGTACAAATTTGAGTTTTGTGTTGTGCTGTTATTTGAATGTAGTATCATTTACCGTGTCAATACCATGCATCATAATTGTGTTCTACGTTTATGACTTCTCTCTTCTCTCTGTGCATGTTATCCTACGTCGTTTAACACATTTGCAGATTTTCTAATTCATGGGAGTCCAAATCCCCATGATTTGCAAAGGTCCAACTGTAATTCTGCCTGAGGTGAGACACATTTTTGCCTCCATCACCCACATCCTTAACACACATGAAATAAAACAGTTAATACACATACATATTGATATTACATACAGACTGCTTTGTAATATACAGCACATGCTTGGAACAAGTAAAAAAATAATAAATACAATAATATAAATACTGTATGTTAGTTGGGAAAAATGTAAAAAAATAGCTTTTAATCAAACACACTAAATAGGCATTAAAAAATAAAACATAAATTCTTTGAAAAAAGGATATTGAGTTTTGCAGTTCCAAATTTGAATACAAAACCAAATGCGGTTGTATTGCTCCTCCAGCACACTTCTTTACTTACCTCAGCAGTTTCAAATCCTGTCCTGCAAGCTAGAAGGTTCTTCCAAAGGTTAAGCTGTGCATAGTTAAGAAACATTTAACATGTTAAAAATGTTCCAAAATTGTACTAAATGACAAATCAATACATAAACAATACAATATGTGAAAATCACGAATGACAATATAATGCCCTGACCTTTAGCTTTAAAATGTGCGAGTGTCATTTTAAATCTCAGAAGCTTCTGATGTGGTGTGATTACTGTGTTATGTGCAATCTGAAACTATTAAAAGGTAGTATAAAAAGCAAAACACTGCATGTGAATGTAATTCTTAAAGCTCATACTTAGCTCTAATTTTTTTTTGCATCATTTCATTTTTAATATTTAAAAATACCATTCTGTGGAAATGCCATCCTTGTCAAAATGCCACCTGAGACAACTGCCTCAACACCTCACCCCACACGATTGCCCTGACCAGAAACTAAGAGAGCATCATAATCTCATCCACCATTTCCTTCTTAACACCTTTTGTTTTTCTACCCACTTATTCATTTTGAAAAGTTTGTCTTGTAGTGCAGGGAGAACCACCTGCAACTCAACATCAGCAAGACAAAGAGCTTGTGATGGACTTCCAGCATGCCAAGGAGCTTCTGAGACCAGTCACCATCCAGGGGGAGGATGTGTGAAGTGGTGCAAAGCTACAAGTACCAGCAAACTGGACTGGTCTGACAACACAGTGGCGTTGGACAAGAAGGGCCAGAGCAGACTGGACTTCCTAAGGAGACTCAGGTCTTTTGATGTGTAAATGTTATGTCAGTCCATAGTAGCTTTTTTAGTGTTCTTTACCGTGGTGTTCTGTGCTGAGGAAGCACCTTGAGCCCAAAAGAAGCAAATGCCCGAACAAACTTATTAGGAAAGCCTGCTCCATCACAGGGTGAACCCTGGACACACTGGAAGCTATTGTGAAAAAGAGGATGGTGACAAAATTGGATGCCATCATGAAAAATCCCCTCCATCCCCAAGCCTAAGAGCACTTTTAGCCACAGGCTCAGTCCACCACAGTGTGCTAAGAAGTGCATCTGGGGGTCTTTTCTGCCCACTCTCTATCAGGCAATTCATTGCTTCCTCCAAGCATACCTTGAAAGTTCATTTGGAAGTTTCTCCATAAAATACATGTATTTATTTCTATTTATCAGTTCCTTGGCTTTATTATTTGTCCTGTGAGTTGGCATCCTTTTATTTTGTTTCTGCTGCTGTATGCATCTAAATATCCCCATGAGATGAATAAAGTTTACCTAATCCAATCTAATTTAAAATAGCTTAATCCAACCAGATATACTGTATTTCTGAAGTTTGCAATTTACATTTTAGGGGAACATGAATGAGCTGTCAGAAGTGAAGACCCTGCTAAGCCTATAGCAAAAACATTTCACTTATCTTACGATTTTGACTCTTATCCAAGATACCATTCTAATAAAATTATATATATATATATATATATATATATATAGATTATTAATCCCAAGGGAAATTCACATAATCCAGCAGCTGTATACTGATCCAAAAAAAACCAAACAATATTAAATACCATTATTCTTCAATTAGTTATTCTCAAAGTCAGCTCAGTTCTAGCTCTGGTACTGAACTTTTGACTAGTGTGAAAAACTACGAAACATTTTAGAGAGTGAGAAGCAAAAACTGTGAAAGAAAAATCATTCCCTGGTCAAGCTCAATTTAAGCCATTTCTGTTAAAGCCAAATGCAGGACACCTAGTACTTTGCTATTTCATGAGTCAAGGCATAAGTCGTCAGGTTAATTAGTCATTAGAAATATAAGCCCAGACATCTGATACAGTATATACATACATTTATACTTAATGTGATAAATACTTACTTCATGTTGAAGAAAATATTCCATAGGCCATGTAATGTTTAGCAGACAAGAAAGAAAATTCCAATTACCTTCACAATGTCTTCAGTGATACTTTGACCCACTTTAGAGCTTCATGCTGGAATAATATTTTACTTCAGATGTTAAATATTAAAAAA
>NC_053155.1:14318884-14376385 GCF_016835505.1 Polypterus senegalus | reverse complement strand
TCACTGGTGGTAGAAAGAGGCCAGAGTTGTATAAGTAACTGAAAGGAAAAGAGAGACATGGTAGGTTAGCAATGGGGAAGTCTTGGCACCAGGCAGACAAGACAGGGAGGCAGCATGGTTTTGCTTTGCTCTATTTAGCCTGCATTGCCTTTGTGTGTTTTGTTCAATACACACAGCTTTAAATTCATCCTTTTTAGTGTTATTGTGAGCTACAAGGGTGCTTTGTCTTCTCTGTAGGACACACATTTCATGAAATTCCCTTTATGGGTTACTGATTACTACTGGACCATATACGATTATTGAAGGCTGATGATAATGTCTCTGTTGGTAACCTCCATAAACTCAAACCTCTGTCTCTTTGGGTTTCTTTTAGGAGAAGTTAAAGTCCAGGCATGAACCAAACCTCAGTGTCCGCCTCAGAGTTTGTCCTTCATTGTACAATCGACTCAGAGAAGAAAAGCTACACAATTGCTATCCTCATTATTGTCTACTTGGTGACGCTAATTGGGAACTTTCTGGTAGTTCTGGTCATTGCAATGAATCCTCAGTTGCAGAAGCCCATGAATGTTGGCATTGCAAATTTAGCAGTCATTGACCTGGTTGCCAGCACAAATATTATTCCCAAACTAATCGCCATTCTTTCAGGCGGGGCGGCCGTATCATATGGACCTTGCTTGCTTCAGCTGCTGTTAGTGTTATATTTAGGGGGAGCAGAATCTTATCTCTTGGCTTTCATGGCGTGTGACCGCTATGTAGCGGTTGTCTACCCACTGCGCTATTCTACACTTGTTACAAAAAGAATTGTATGGGCTGCTGGTGCATTATTAAATATTGTTCCTGCTGCTTTTATTTTAACTTTTTTAATGTTTATCACTGAGCTTTCTTTTTGTAACACTAATGTCATAAATTATTGTTTTGTGATTATATATTACTAGTTAGCATAGCCTGCAATGAAAATCCTAAATACTTTCTGATTCTGTCAGTCTCTTCTTTTGTATTTGGTATTTGTCCATTTATGTTTATTTTACTTTCCTACACAAGGATTGCTTACGCTGCTCTGAAGATCCCATCTACAGATGGAAAAAAGAAGACGCTGAACACGGTGACTACCCATCTGCTGGTGGTGGCCCTGTCCAATATTCCAATTTTAATCTCCACTATGTTGAACGGAATAGGTGTGAAGCTGACCGTCGAAGCGAGCAACGCAATGGATATTGTAGCAATTACTGTGCCGCCGATGTTCAACCCCTTGATATACAGCTTCAGAAACAAAGAGATAAGAAGCAGCATCCAGAAACTTTTTAAAGCGGCATAAACTGTGCCACACATTCTGAAGACTTCCAATTCATGTTTTATAAGCATTGAGGTGCACGTGTTGTGTATCACTGGCATATTTATCACTAATGTCAAGAGAATGCATACAACATTTGTCTAAGTAAACTGCTCAAAAAAATTAAAGGAACACTTTGAAAACACATCAGATCTCAATGGGAAAAATAAATCCTCCTGGATATCTATACTGATATAGACTGGGTAATGTGTTAGGAACGAAAGGATGCCACATCGTTTGATGGAAATGAAAATGATCAACCTACAGAGCCCTGAATTCAAAGACGACCCAAAAATCAGAGTGAAAACATTATGTGGCAGGCTAGTCCATTTTGCCAAAATTTAATTGCAGCAACTCCAAATTGTGCAGCACTTTGTATGGCCCCTGTGTTCTTGTATACATGCCTGACAACATCGGTGCATGATTCTAATGAGATGACAGATGGTGTTGTGGGGGATCTCCTCCCAGATCTGGACCAGGGCATCACTGAGCTCCTGGACAGTCTGAGGTGCAACCTGGTGGCATTGGATGGACCAAAACATAATGTCCCAGAGGTGTTCTATTGGATTTAGGTCAGGAAAGTGTGGTGGCCAGTCAATGGTATCAATTCCTTCATCCTCCAGGAACTGCCTGCATACTCTCACCACATGAGGCCAGGAATTGTCGTGCACCAGGAGCCACTGTACCAGCATAGGGTCTGACAATGGGTCCAAGGATTTCATCCTGATACCTAATGGCAGCCAAGGTGCCTTTGTCAAGCCTGTAGCGGTCTGTGTGACCCTCCATGGATATGCCTCCCCAGACAATCATTAACCCACCACCAAACTGCTCATGCTGAATGATGTTACAGGCAGCATAATGTTCTCCATGGCTTCTCCAGACCCTTTCACTTCTGTCACGTGCTCAGGGTGAACCCACTCTCATCTGTAAAAAGCACAGGGCACCAGTGGTGCATCTGCCAATTCTGGTATTCTATGGCGAATGCCAATCGAGCTGCATGCTGCTGGGCAGTGAGCTCAGGGCCCATTAGAGGACATGGGGCCCTTGGGTCACCCTCATGAAGTCTTTCTGGTTGTTTGGTCAGAGACATTCACACCAGTGGCCTGTTGGAGGTCATTTTGTAGGGCTCTGGCAGTGCTCATCCTGTTCCTCCTTGCCCAAAGGAGCAGATACTGGTCCTGCTGATGGGTTATGGACCTTCTATGGCCCTCTCCAGCTCTCCTAGAGTAACTGCTTGTCTCCTAGAATCTCCTCCATGCCCTTGAGACTGTGCAGGGAGACACAGCAAACCTTCTGGCAATGACACGTATTGATGTGCCATCCTGGAGAAGTTGGACTACCTGTGCAACCTCTGTAGGGTCTAGGTATCGCCTCATGCTACCAGTAGTGACACTGACTGTAGCCAAATGCAAAACTAGTGAAGAAAGAGTCAGAAAAGATGAGGAGGGAAAAATGTCAGTGGCCTCCACCTGTTAAACCATTCCTGTTTTGGGGGTCATCTCATTGTTGCCCCTCTAGTGCATCTGTTGTTAATTTCATTAACACCACAGCAGCTGAAACTGATTAACAACCCCCTCTGCTGCTTAACTGACCAGATTAATATCCCATAAGTTTCATTGACTTTATGCTATACTCTCATTAAAAAGTGTTCCTTTCATTCTTTTGAGCAGTATATATTTAAAGAATTTAATTTGTGCATGTTAACTATGGTGACAAGAAAAAGCATGTGAACCCTTTAAAAATAACCTCATTAATGAATAAATTTGTCTTAAAATATTGTCTGATCTTCATCCAAGTTATACTAATGGACACAAATAGTGCGGTTTAAGTGATAACATAGAAGTTTTTGTATTGCTCTTATCATATCGAATAAATCATTCAAACATTTACAGGATGTGAAAAATATGAAAATACTTTCTTGTTCTGCATTGATTTATTGTACAGTGTGTCTTCACTGCTGGGTGAAGTGTGCTATTCTCTTTATTATGACTTGCTGATTAGGTGCTGACAGAGACAGCCACCCGAGTATATAACACTAATCACTTCCATCACAGGCTCTGTGGCTAGTTAGATAGTAGTGGTAGGAGCTCAGGAGATGCAGTGAGAGATAAAGGACTCAAAGGATCGTAGACTCTGAGTATAATTTTATCTCTCTGAGGTATGGTGGGGCACAATGGTCTGTTCAGCATAGTTGGCAGATGGCTAAAGTTAAATGACCATTGCACCTGTATAATCCACTCGAAAAAGTTTCTACTTTCCCAATAACTTCAATGTATTTGGCAGAGTTTGCCAAAACAAATGAACACTTCCATGTTTTTGCCAAACTTGAGGGGAATCAAATGTAGCAGGGTTCACTCGTCACTTATCAAGTGCAAGACAAGATGAAACCCTGGACAGGTCACCAGCCAATAACTGTAACCAATCACACACACACACACACACACTTGTTCAAATCAGATCATCACCATTTAAACTAATTGTGTTTGTTTTTGACACTTAAAATAATTTGAGTACCTGGAGAAAAGATCTGGATGTGCAGCTTTAAACTTGGTGTATTGCATTATACAGTGGTGGCCAAATGTTTTGAGAATGACACAAGTATTGGTTTTCACAAAGTTTGCTGCTTCAGTGTTTTTGGATATTTTTGTCATATGCACCGTTGTACCAACAATCAAAGATACAATGTTCTGTGGCCGCTATCAGACTGGACAAAGGCAGAACTGTAACAAAAGGCAGCTTCTTAACAGCGCTTTTCCTGGCTAATAGACTGCTGCACCGCAACACAACTCTGCTTGCCACCATAAAGTAAAATGGGATTGGAACAACAAATAGTTCTGAGCAGGAATCAACCACAGCAGCAACTGTGGTCATCGCTGCTCTTGTAAAAAGAATGGAGATAAATGCCATCAACTCAGAGAGGCAAGTTCGTTGTACCGCGTGAACGTCACTGACAGAATAAAACTGAATAATAAAAAAAATCGCTAACTTTTACAAGTAGCCAAAATTTACACCAGGTGTTACAAACTCAAAGCAAATGTATGTTTTTATTATATTGTAGAAATAATAATAATAGCAGCTCACTGCTCAACCACAGAGTGCTCATACTCGAACCCAGAACCTTTTGGTTATAAGGCAGCAGTTCTTACCTCTGCACCATTCAAGAAGACATATCAACTTCCTGTCGATTGACATTTGAGCTTGGGTTTTTAACTCATTGACAGCAACATGTATATTGAATGATTTTATTTATTCTTTGGTTACATTCTAGAATAAAAGCGCACATGTTTATTTGATATTTGGACTAAAGTCTTCACACATTATACACTTCAGAATCAAAATACAGTGTAACCTCTAGATACGAGTTTAATTCATTCCAGCACTGAGCTTGTATAGCGAATTTCTTGTATCTAGAACAAAACTTCCCCATTGAAAATAATGGAAATCCAGTTAATCCGTTCCGTACCCCCAAAAATATCAACATTAAAATCAATTTTCCTAACAAATAACACTGATAAATAAGTGTGGATACACTTTGTCTGCTGAGCGTCATGTGATCATAACTGAGCTAATAGTTCTTCTCTCTCGTGCGCGTCTCTCTCTCCTTATCTCTCTTGCTGCTGCCAGCCCCCTCTCTCCTTATCTCTCTTGCTCGCTGCTTGCACGCCCCCCTCTCTCTCTATCTCTCTTGCTCGCTCGCTTGCGCGCCCCCCCTCTCTCCTTATCTCTCTTGCTCGCTCGCTCGCGCGCCCCCCTCTCTCTCTCTCTTTATCTCTCTTTCTCGCTCGCGCCCCCCTCTCTCTCCTCTTGAGGGTAGGGAAAAGCCAAGCAAAATGACACCTTTTATTGGCTAACTTAAAAGATTACAATATGCAAGCTTTCGAGGCAACTCAGGCCCCTTCTTCAGGCAAGATGTAATCAAAGCTTGCATATTGTAATCTTTTTAGTTAGCCAATAAAAGGTGTCATTTTGCTTGGCTTTTCTCTACATTCATAATGGCTAACACGGTACAACACCTTAGTACTCCTCTTGAGGGCAATCGTCTCCTATTCTCCGTCTGCATGTCCGCAATATTTTTGGATACGCTTATACAGCGAACTGCTACAGCAAAACAATGAAATCACATGCGCACAAACGCGTAGATCCTCGTGCTACGGGAGAACAAGGAACACTGAGTGAGCTGACGGGCTGGCAACGTCAGCTTGGGTGAATCCCCGAGTCGAGGCGGATCGTGAAACGCATCACACATAACCACAGCCTGGCTCGTGGCTCGTTACGTGAGCCAATGCTCGTATTTAGATCCGAATTTTTCGCTCATACTTTCCTCTTATCTTGAATTTCTCGTATACAGAGGTGATCATATCTAGAGGTTCCACTGTATCTTTATTGTCATTGTAACAAATACAATGAAATTAGGTAATACAACTTCACGTCTTTATTACTATAACATGGAAAAAGTTTCTGCTTTAGGTATGTGTTTAGCATTTCTTGCCTCGCATTTCCCGTTATCCTCTTCTTACCCAGATTGTTGTAGACATGGAACACAGATGAAATGCATGTATTCCAAATAACAATATATTATTTACCCTAAACAACTCCAGGCACCTCACACAGATAAAGAGACTTGAGCTGGATGAACTTCGGCTGTGTCGGTGGGGCTGATGGGACAGCAGGCTGCTTGCTGCTTGTGCTGATCGACACCTTTGCAAAACAAAAGACACTAATGGAGAGATGCAAAGGAATTTAAGGTGGCCCGGGATTACAACTTTTTTCGTAGGCTTCAGGGATTCTAGTGTTAAACATTTACAAGATAAGTTCCGCCTGGGCATCAGCATACATAATGGATGGGTTACTGATCTTCGATCCAGGTTGTATGGTGTGAATTGCCAGATGCCTGCTTCGGTTTATGGCACTAGCTAATGTTTAAAGATTAAAACTAGCTAAGCTTACTTTCCTGTCTGCATGTTTGCCCTATTCTTGCACAAGGTGCTGGGAATTTAGTTCCTTGCTCAGCTGGGTCAATCATTGATGAGAGGAGATGTTCCCAACAGAGAAGCTGCAATGGCAGTCATAATTTTTGTTCTAACTGAACCAGGGAGAACCAGGAAGTGAGAGACTGAAATCATACAAGAAATAGGAAAACCTAAGAAAAACTTGTAATCAAAAAAACAAACAAGGTTGGAATTGAAAGAAAGTCTTTTAGAAATTCACCAAGTTGGAGCGCAAAATAAAGACAATGGTAGTTTTTTATATCATGGCATCCATGTCAACACTGCCTGCTACCGTTATGGGTACACCCTTTAGCAACTGTGAGTTACACGTACTTGAATGTGAGTTACAAAGGTGGTATAATTAAAGGTAAGGGTACTAATAAATGTGTGCTTTTGTTAAAGGCTTTCCAAGAAGATAGATAGATAGATAGATAGATAGATAGATAGATAGATAGATAGATAGATAGATAGATAGATAGATACTTTATTAATCCCAAGGGGAAATTCACATAATCCAGCAGCAGTATACTGATACAAAGAAACAATATTAAATTAATAGTAATAAAAATGAAAAGAATTAAAATAAAATTAATGTTCGCATTTACTCCCCCGGGTGGAATTGAAGAGTCGCATAGTGTGGGGGAGGAACGATCTCCTCAGTCTGTCAGTGGAACAGGACAGTGACAAAAGTCTGTCACTGAAGCTACTCCTCTGCCTGGAGATGATCCTGTTAAGTGGATGCAGTGGATTCTTCATGATTGACAGGAGTTTGCTTAGTGCCCGTCGCTCTGCCACAGATGTTAAACTGTCCAACTTTAATCCTACAATGGAGCCTGCCTTCTTAACAAGTTTGTCCAGGCGTGAGGCGTCTTTCATCTTTATGCTGCCACCCCAGCACACCATCGCGTAGAAGAGGGCACTCGCCACAACCGTCTGGTAGAACATCTGCAGCATCTTATTGCAGATGTTGAAGGATGCCAACCTTCTCAGAAAGAAGTGAATTTACTTAGCATAAGGTTCTGTTTATTGAAAGACACACAAGAGAAGCTTTATCCTGTGTGGAAAATATTAATTTCCTTCATAAATAATGAAAGTTTGTTAAAAAATCATGACACCTGGGTGAAGTCAGAAAGAACTCCTGAACTAAAGGTAATGGACTGTAGTTTTTCAGTAGAAGTGCTTTACAACTGTGAGCTGTATATCCGCAAAGATTGGTATGTGTGAACGTAGGCAAATGAATGTAGTGAGGGAGCTGTGCCACATAACTATTTCTGCACGTGATTTTCAGAAAGGGGTTTATGTTTTAAAGGAAAGGTTGGCCAAAAATATTAATATCCTAAAACCTTTAGAATTAGAACATTTGTGCTCTGCCTTCTCAGAACTTGGATGTGAAGGTGAAAGTAGCAGGCTATCATTAGTCATGAACATGCATATGATATAAGAAACAAATCATATATTCTGCTCTGTATTTGGAATCCAGATGCCCAAGTTGACACCATCCGAGTGAATTTCTCCCTAGTGATTTACGTTGTATTAAAAATAAAAAAAATAATCTTTCAAAAGGCAGGTAGAACCAAGTGAAGAAGAGATGCCAAAGCATATTCACTCACAATTACTTTCTAATAGTTGGTCAAATTAGAGAGAACATCTAAGCACATATTTGTGGGATGTTGGAAGTGCCATATTATGGGTTCATTTTATTTTTCCATGTTTTTTATGCAATGTTCTTCTGTTTTTTTGCCTTCGTCCCTCTGGGTTTTGACATGACAAGATTCTACATCTGAGGTAACTTTCTCTTTATAAATGTATTTAAAGTAATTCAATTATATTTGTGTCTTTCTCAATGCCATTTTGTTTTTTTGTGGCTTTGTTGCTGTGATGCTGTGACTTATTGTTAGGGGCGATGGTTTCGGAGGTCAGGACCTGTCAACCACTGGGGCAGCCGAGTAAAAGCTCAGGGTAGTTCACTGTCTGGTATCTGAGATTACAGATGGCTTCTTTTAAAACTTACTGTGTGATTAATACTGGTTAGTGTTTCATGGTACATAAACCTGAGCTTTGTCTTTTGATTTTAAATCAGGGTTTTGTTTGGATTTGTTGACAGAATATTTTGACATTCTGCTTTTGAACTTCACCTGTTTTCTTTTAATTATGTTTTGTCTTCTGGTCCCTTCCAATTTAAAACCCTGACCTCTCCATCTGCCGCAGCATGAGAAGACGGTGTAATACTGGGTACAAAAAAAAAAGTAAAAATTTAAAAATGCACACGGGCAGAATCACCTCCAGACTGCAAAATATTTATTTCATTGCCCTCAGCAGAAATGGCTGTAAGGCATAACGCCATTTTACATTGTTGACTGTTTTGTAGACACTCATCTGGTAGTTTATGCTTCTGTACCTGGAGATTACTCCTCCACACTGCCAGAGTCATTACAGATAATTGTCACTGAATGCAGTACAGTAAGCCACTTGATGGGGGACTGTGTCATTAAATGCTTCCCCAGGTATCTCCAGTGGAAAATATAAGTGAGCCTCAAAGGGAAAAATGTGTTAAATAAAAGAACATGACAGCATAACTAAAACCATTATTGGGACACAACACATTATGAACGATCTGCGGCATGTCTCGATTTAGATGAACATTCATTCAAGATAGTTCTGGGCTTATTAAAATATTTTTAAATACCACCTGGACAATAGGAAGAGGATATTCGTAATATAAAGGTAACTCATTTTACACATTTGATTAAAAATTTAGCGAAACACATATCATCATTATTACTCACACTCTCAAATAATATGCTATTGCAGTATGAAGCTTCGGAGAGATTCTGTGTATCATTGAAGATATAATCAAGGTAAGTGCTGTGATCTATTGTTTTAACCTGCAAAATTGTGAGGAATCTTATGATCCATTATGTCATTGTGCAAATGATTTCTTATATACAATAAATGTATTATTTCAGTTTTATATATATTAAGGGGTTTGCCCCCTGCTTGCTACGCTTGCCAACCCCCCCGGCCTGCGCTACGCGTCAGCCACTTCGCATCTCTGCCATTCGCATTGTGAAGAGGGGGACTTAACACACCTCAAGGAGACGCAGTCGCTCATCCGCAACCCCCTCTTAAATGGTGATACAATGGGAAGCAAATTCATTTTTTTCACTTACTCTTTGCTCGATCAGCTGCTGGATTATTGCTGCTGCTGCCGTCCAATGTGATCTGCATCTCGCACGGTACTTTGAACAGTTAAATGCCTGTACAGCAGCTGTCCTACTCTTTGTCTTTTATTTCCGGCCCCGGGTGTGGTTAAATCTCTTGGCACAAAGTCTCGTCTCACGTGAATTCTTGATATTTTCTAGTTTATAATTTAAAAATGAATATGAATCTGAAAATCTAACAACATCACATTAAAGTTCCATAAATTCTGAAAAGAATGATACCAAACATATATATGTAGGTTTTAAAATAAGCTCAATTTAAAATGTGACAGAAAAACATCCCATAAAATTGTTGCACAAAATTGTTGCACTTTTAGGCTTAGGGTTTATATATATTGAGTAGATAGTGGCCAGTTACAGGAATTATAAGTCTTAAGGAAAATTTTGGGGCGGCAAATTTAATTCAATTAATGTTCAACCAAAAAACAAAAGGTCTTGCGCTTGGACTTACAAATAAACAAAAAAGACTCGGCTTTAGACATAGAATCAAGGTCTGTTTGCTTGGGAGCGCTGTCCGATGAGTCATTCTTGACAAAAAAACTCTTCCTTGAGGGTAGCCGGGGTTCTTATGGTTGGGGCTAAGTGTCTTCACTGGGTGGTTTCTCTGTGCTGTGGGAAGAGAAGGAGAAGACAATGTGTGCAGGACAGCTCCCCATCTCGTTCCAGTGGAAAATTACATACCTCAGTCAAGCCTGTGCGGAGATCCTCCGATGCTCATGCATGGAAATATATTATACACATAAATATATACTAGGGGGGCAAGTCCCCCTGACACCTTTGGCGCTCAACTCTCAGTTGAAGCCAGTCTGCTGCTCACGTTGTGAAGAGGGGGGCTGAACGCATCCCAAGGAGACGTGGTTGCTTCTCCAAAACCCCCTCTTAAACGGTGATACCATGGGAAACAAATACAGTTTTTTTTTTACCTCCTCTTTGATCGATCAGCTGCTATTGCCGTGCCACATGATCTACATCTCATGCGGTGCCTCGAACATTTAAAAGCCTGTACAGCAGCTGTCCTACTCTGTCTTTTTTTCCCAGCCCCAGGCGTGGTTAAATCTCTTGGCACAAAGTCTCGTGTCACAGGATGTGAGTTCTTGATATTTTTTAGTTTATAATTTAAAAATGGAATGTGAATCTGAAAATCTAACAGCATCACATTAAAGTTTAATAAATTCTGAAAAGAATGATACCAAACACATATATGTAGATTTTAAAATAAGCCCGCTTTAAAGCGTGACAAAAAATATCACATAAAATTGTTGCAGTTTTAGGCTTAGGGTTTTAGATATATATATATATATACAGTTATGTTTGAAAGTTTGTGAACCCTTTAGAATTTTCTATTTTTCTGCATAAATATGACCTAAAACATCATCAGATTTTCACTCAAGTCCTAAAAGTAGATAAAGAGAAACCAGTTAAACAAATGAGAGAAAAATACTATACTTGGTCATTTATTTATTAAGGAAAATGATCGAATATTACATATTTGTGAGTGGCAAAAGTATGTGAACCTTTACTTTCAGTATCTGGTGTGACCCTTAAATAATTGCAACTAAACGTTTCTGGTAACTTTTGATCATTCCTGCACACCGGCTTGGAGGAATTTGAGCCCATTCCTCCGTACAGAACAGCTTCAACTCTGGGATGTTGAAAGGTTTCCTCACATGAACTGCTCTCTTCAGGTCCTTCCACAACATTTCGATTGGATTAAGGTCAGGACTTTGACTTGGCCATTACAAAACATTAACTTTATTCTTATTTAACCATTCTTTGATAGAACAACTTGTGTGCTTAGGGTCGTTGTCTTGCTGCATGACCCACCTTCTCTTGAGATTCAGTTCATGGACAGAGGTCCTGACATTTTCCTTTACAATTCTCTGATACAATTCAGAATTCATTATTCCATCAATGACGGCAAGCTGACATGGCCCAGATGCAGAAAAACAGGCCCAAACCATGATACTACCACCACCATGCTTCACAGATGGGATAAGGTTCTTATACTGGAATGCAGTGTTTTCCTTTCTCCAAACATAACGCTTTTCATTTAAACCAAAAAGTTCTATTTTGGTCTCATCCGTCCACAAAACATTCTTCCAATAGCCTTCTGGTGTGTCCACGTGATCTTTAGCAAACCGCAGACGAGCAGCAATGTTTTTTTGGAGAGCAGTGGCTTTCTCCTTGCAACCTTGCCATGCATACCATTGTTGTTCAGTGTTCTCCTGATGGTGGACTCACAAACATGAACATTAGCCAATGTGAGAGAGGCCTTCAGTTGCTTAGAAGTTACCCTGGGGTCCTTTGTGAACTCGCTGACAATTACACACCTTGCTCTTGGAGTGATCTTTGTTGGTCGACCACTCTGAACAGGTCTGAGAAATTCAAAGTCGCAACAGAATCAAGTTTCTTAGTGGTGCCTCACAGGACGGCAGCTTCAAGCACATCTTAACAGAGGTCCAAGTAATGCAGTGTGAAATAAAGACTTTGAGCTGCAGGTTTGTCAGATCGAGTAGCAGTAGGAAAGCCATTGCTAAAAAAAATGTAGTAATTTTGATTTTAGTTGAATCCAGAAATGTGAATACAAAATACAGTATGATTCTATCTTAAATCCTTTAAACAAATCCCAATTTTTCCAATTTTAACAGAAATCTACGGAGTTTAATGCCTCAATGTATACTGAAATTAAAGCATAGAAAGTGAGATCGCTTACTTTGACCACTATAAAGCTGTGCAAGATGGTGAAATCTAATGGAGATTGAGAGGAACAATGGGATAAGCTGTCCAAATTCAGGTGAGAAAAGCTTGTAGAGACTTAGACTTATAGCTGGCACTGCTGCCAAAGCAGCTTCTATAAAGTGCTGAATTAAGGGTCTGCATACCTAGATGAAGGAGAAATTTTTTAGTTCCTGAGTTTAATAAATTTGCAGACATTTCAAAAAAACATCTTTTCACATTGTCATTAAGGGTTATTGAGTGTAGTTTGATGGGCATAAAATGGCAAATTTATCCATTTAAGATTAAATCTAAAACATAAGTGTGCAGGAAGGGGTTTGAATATTTTCTGAATCCACTGTATGATAAACATGTAACATAATGGGGTGGGGGGCTTATAACTGCCACTAATGAAGGTCAAGGTATAATTAAATACATGACAAGTTGTACTTTTGGGTCCTTCAAAATTCAATTTGATGTTATTTTGCAGAAATCAGTTGAAAAGGATTGATGAGCTTTGTCAGGCCAAAGAGAATTTTCTTGTCAAAATTCTTCTCAATGTTTGCATCAGTATACTGTATTCTAATGACATTTTAAATCATATCTCTTTATTATATAAAAAAATCTTGGGTCGAGACGTGACACTTTGACATCCCACAAGAACATGGACATCTAACCTCTCAGTTGTTGGAATGCTTTTGGCACACACACTTCATGCGCGTTGAAAAGAGACCCAAAAGCACTGGAGAGAAAAGAAGGCAAAAAAAAAAAAAATGCAGAAAAGAACAATAATAATCTATGTGAAAATTCTGAAAATAAGGAAAGTAATAATCAACCCGGAACTGAAAACCAGAAATAAAATACACATGCAGAGCAAGTTAAAGAATATGAAAGTAGTAAAATTCGAAAGCCTCAAAAAAAGGATAGTAAAGATCGCATTAGCACAAACAAACAGAAATTATTACTCGGTGAAATAACGGAACAGCAAAAAGAGATCGAATATATGGACATAGGTGATATGTCAGAAGTACTGTATGTAGATATTGTAAGGCTTTAAAGTTTAAGTCGGAGACTTGTAAATCATCTAGTCCATGCTGCCATCAGGGAAAAGTAGTGTTGCCTCCCAATGAACAGGCATATCTGCAAGAAATAAAAGATTTGTTGTTTGGTGAAAGTGAAATTCATAAACACTAGAAAGATAGATAGATAGATAGATAGATAGATAGATAGATAGATAGATAGATAGATAGATAGATAGATAGATAGATAGATAGATAGATAGATACTTTATTAATCCCAAGGGGAAATTCACATAATCCAGCAGCAGTATACTGATACAAAAAAATAATATTAAATTAAAGAGTAATAAAAATGCATGTAAAAGCAGACAATAACTTTGAGTAATATTAGCATTTACTCCCCCGGGTGGAATTGAGAGTCGCATAGTGTGGGGTCTCCTCAGTCTGTCAGTGAAGCTGCTCCTCTGCCTGAAGATGACACTGTTTAGTACTCATACAATAGAGCCTGCCTTCTTAACAAGTTTGTCCAGGCGTGAGGCGTCCCTCTTCTTTATGCTGCCTCCCCAGCTCACCACAGTGTAGAAGAGGGCACTCGCCACAACCGTCTGGTAGAACATTCGCAGCATCTTATTGCAGATGTTGAAGGACGCCAACCTTCTAAGAAAGTATAGTCGCCTCTGTCCTCTCTTACACAGAGCATCAGTATTGGCAGTCCAGTCCAATTTGTCATCCAGCTGCACTCCCAGGTATTTATATGTCTGCACCCTCTGCACAGTCACCTCTGATGATCACGGGGTCCACGAAGGGCCTGGGCCTCCTAAAATCCACCACCAGTTCCTTGGTCTTGCTGGTGTTCAGGTGTAAGTGGTTTGAGTCGCACCATTTAACAAAGTCTTTGATTAGCTTCCTGTACTCCTCCTCCTGCCCACTCCTGATGCAGCCCATAATAGCGTTCGCTTGAGGGGGGATGTAAACAATAACAACAATGATGTGTCCAAACTCTCTGGGCAAGTAATAGGGACACAAACTTACGGCCAACAGTTCAATGTCCCTGCAGCAAGTTGAGATTTTAACATGTACATGTCCTGAGTTGCACCACTTTGTATTGACATAGAGAGCGAGTCCTCCTCCTTTCTTCTTCCCGCTGGTATTTGCGTCTCTGTCCACTCTAACTCTGCTAAACCCGGGTAGCTCCACGTTAGCATCTAGGATGATAGTTGTTAGCCACGTTTCACTAAAACACAGCAAGCTGCAAGGATGTCAAGCAATTTAGACCTATGGCACATCCACCAAATATCAGTATTCTGAGTAATCAGAAAAATTGATAATTTGGAAGCTAAAGAGGAAGAATTAATCGGAAAAGTTTGAAAACAAAAAGAGGATGGGATATTACCAACATTTGTGCCACGAGAGGAAGTGAGGTTTCTAAAAAAACAGGTATCTTCATCAGGCTGGAATATCGGGGGAGTCATGGGAAGAGTAGGGGGAAAAAGAAGGGAAAGTGTAATGCAATTAGAGTCGATTGGAATAGAGGAAGAGATAAAAAGGGCAAGTAGGCAAGGAAGGCCAGTAGGATCAGATATGTTAGAAAGAGGAAAAGGGACAGTGGCCAAATGTGGCCTAGCTATAGCACATGCATAGCAATCAGATTGATTCACTTGTCTAGCCGAATATAATACCCATTGCAGCCACCGGTTTTGATCCCCATATCCAATTTCAATCGAAAAAGTGGAAGAAGAGGTGGAAATATTCATGACCTTGACAGTGGGCGGGTTTGGACCAGGGGTAGGAGAGAGAGGTGTGTGTGTGGGGAAATGGGAGGTGTTAGTAACAGGGTTCTCAACCTTAATTTGAAATCTCCCTAGAGGATCTATTCCAGATACACATGCCCCTAAAATATAGGTTCCTGAATCATGTAAAGAAGGGTTCTTCAGAGTAATGATCAAAGTGTTACAATGGTATTCGGCACATTCATGAGGGGCATGTCCTTTTATAATAGAAAAATAATATTTTAGACCATACTTCTGGGCCTTATAGGGTTGATAAACCCCAGTCATCAGTTCAGTATTAGCCAAAACCCAGTCCCACATGTCACAGTTACTTCCGAATCCAGAGTTTGTAACAGTTACACACACATATTTGTCAGACCAGTTCCACTGGATTTGTCGATCAGTCCCACAGTCAATAATAGAACAGAAATCCACCTGAACTGATGTGGTGATTCCGAAAGGAAAAGTCAAGGTGACCAGAGCAGTCGACAAGGGGATGGAAAGACATAGTAGGACCACAATCAAGGGTGCCATCTTTTGCAATGTGAGATGTGAATCCAAGCAGGCAGTCCCTCAACTTTAACAGCGTGTGGTGTCCACAGCAGAACTTGGAACGGTCCTCTCCACCGAGGGTGATGCCAATGTTTCCTTCGAGTATCTCTAGCCAGAATCCAGGTTCCTAATGGAATCGGGGAGTCCTTTGATGGAGGACTAGTTCTCCAGGCCTGATTCACCTGCTCGTGGACTTCCTTCAGAGAAGCTCGGAGACCTGTAAGACTGGAAAGAAGATCATTGTCCACAGTATGCAGTGTAACATTACCTATGACCATGCCGACTGGCATGGGCCGTCGGTCAGAATTTCGAATGGCGACAGCCCTAACTGCCGATGTGTTCTTCCCCTTAATCCCATCAAGGCCAGAGGCAGAGCATCAGGCCAAGTTAAATTTGTTTGCTCACAGATTTTAGCCAATTTAGATTTCAAGGTACCATTGCATCGTTCCACAATACCTCCACTCTGAGGGTGGTATTTGCAATAATGATGCACATTTATCTGGAGCCAGGTGGTTCAAATGTGTGCCATTATCAGTTTGTAATTTCTGCGGTATGCCCCATCTTGGAATGATTTCCTTTATCAAAGCTTTTGCCACAATTTTGGCATCTGCATGTTTGGAAGGGAAAGCTTCCACCCATCGGAGAACACATCAACAATTACTAAACAGTATCGGTACCCTTTGATGGTGTTAATTCAATGAAGTCCATTTGAAGGTGTTCGAATGGACCCATTGGGTTAGGTGTAATGGCGGGACTTACCTGGGTGCCCTTTCCTACATTAAACTTTTGACATAATGCACAGCACCTGCAGAACTGCTCTGCATATGTAGAGAAACCTACAGCTTCCCAATGTTTTTCAACATCTTGAACCATGGCGTCTTTTCCAGCATGGTCTAAACCATGGGCGATTTTTTCCATACCTGGGAAAGAAGCTTTTGGGAGGAAAGGTTTGTTACTTTGCTTATAGGTCCAGACTCCATCAGAGAGGGACCCTTCTTTGGACCATTTTCTCTTCTCTGTGTCCGTGGCTGCACTCTGTAAAGAAATAATTTGATTATGAGTGTCCTGGTAATTTCTCTGTTGGAATAAAGAGATTGGTGTGTTATTATACGCAGCCCGTTTAGCAAGATGATCAGCTAATTTTTTTCCTTTGCTGACAGAATCCTGTTTTCCTGTGTGAGCTTGACATTTAAATGATCGCTAGCTTTGATGGTTTCGTTATGGCCTCTAAGAGGGATTCTTTTAGTTTTTGATGCTGAATGGGCTTGCCAGTACTGAATCCCCTGAGTTTCCATAATGCCCCATGATCATGGCAGACTCCAAAGGCATATCTAGAATCAGTATAGATAGTTACAATTTTTCCCTCTGACAACTGACAAGCTCGGGTGAGAGCTATCAACTCAGCTGCCTGCGCGCTTCAACTTGAAGAAATTTGGTTGTTTCCTGTAGGTCTGGTCTAGGTTTTATAACCTTGGTTATTTCATCATGACAGCTGGTAGAAAAGTAGCTGGATTTAAGGTGGAGCACCTTTCTATGGTAACATTTGACAACATACAGAGTACATTTTGATAGTGTATTGCCCTAGCAGTAATGAGATGTGATGTTTTAACCTGTACTAAAATGGAGTGTACGGCGTGAGGCACTTTTACCACTAAGGGGCTCATGAGCACATATCTGTACTCGCTGGCACGGCCTCTGTTGTGGCTGCTCCAGCTCTGAGACAGGTTGTAATTCCCACAGCCACTGGATCCAATTTTTTCTCGAAAAATAGGCTAAGCCTTTGTTTTTTCTCCATGGAATTGTGTAAGAACTGCATTCATATATCCCCCCTTTTCGTCCACGAACAGAGTGAATGGACGAGATAGTCAACAGTCCCAACGCATGCGCAAACAGTAGGGCACTTTTTTTTTTTAAGTCACATAGAGCCTTCTCAGCTTGATCATTGCATGCCACCTGACCAGAAAAGGGGAGAGCAGGGGTGATTGCTAAAGTTTGCAAAAGCTGTGCTCTTGCAGTAAAGCATAAAATCCATTGCCAGCAGTATCCTAGAATGCCTAATACAGATACAACCTGTTGCTTTGTAACAGGTCTAGAAAGATTTTAAATGGTGTTTATACGATCGCTAGAGAGAGAGAGCTCTTGTTTCACAAGAAATGTCATGACCTGAATATTTCACAGTTGTTTGAATGAACTGCGGTTTTGTTTTAGAAACTTTATGGCCATTTGTGAATTTCCCCTTGGGATTAATAAAGTATCTATCTATCTATCTATCTATCTATCTATCTATCTATCTATCTATCTATCTATCTATCTGTCTATCTATCTATCTATCTATCTATCTATTTGCTGCAAAAACTAATAATTTCTGAGAATCACGTGCACAATCTTCTTTTGTAGTACTACACATTATATCATTTACATACTGTATCAATACACTGTCTTTATCTAGCCTTTTAAATTTTGAGCAAGAGCTTATCCAATACACAAGGGCTACAATATATCCCTGAGGTATAACGGTCCATGTCCAACGGCGGTTTTGGAAAGTAAAGGCAAACCAGAATTGAGAGTCGGGGTGCAAAGGAATACAACAATAAGCGTTAGCAATGTCAATAACAGAGAAATAAGAGGCGGATGAGGGTATCGTAGAAAGAATAGTGGAAGGATTAGTAACAATAGGTGCCCTAGGAAAAACTGCAGAATTAACGTGTCGAAGATCTTGAACAAAAACGCCATGAACCATCAGCCTTTTAAACAGGTAAAACGGGGGAAGTTGACTGGAGAGTGTTTAATTTGAATGATTGCTCCACGTTTCACGAGATCGGAATGTACGGCGGAGATGCCAGCCTCTGCTGCTGGAGATAGAGGATACTGGGCGCAATGCGGGCGGAAGGATGATTTTGGGTAAATCACCAGTGGCTCACAGTGTGCTATCCTTCCATGATCATTTTCCCCCTGGGACCACAGTGCATCGGGAAGTGAGGAAAGCCAAGAAGGAGAGTGGTTTGCAATGAAAAAGCAGAAAGGGAAGGACGGCACAATGCACGATATACTAAAAATCATTTTGAAGCACAACTTTAGTTATCAAATGATCTGAGGTATCAAAAATATCTGGAACAACGTGCAGCCAGTCCGTCCTATCGAAACATTGTTCCACCCAATCCCCAATTTCAACTCAGTGAACGGTGCTAGAATTGGCTAAAGAAAAACATGGGGAACTGAACCTCCGAAATAGAAAACGCTGTGGGAATATGTGAAGTGCACTGACAGCAGCAGCTGTGTTTGCATGAGAAAAAAAATGCAGGGGATATGAAGGGTCTCTGGGCTATTACCTGAAGAGAGAAAAGATTCTAACCAAGGTGTGTCCACTTCAGCAGGGAAGTACTGGGCAGTGCAGTGGAGGGTGTTGGGGACTTGCAAGTGGGGAAAAGACATGAAGGAAAAGAGTGTAGGGCTTTAAGGAGAATGGTGTGTGAGGAGATGTTCAGGGTCCAAGCTGCAGAGGAGGGCTTAGTGTGGGGGGAGGTTTGGCACAGGAATTTAGGAATAGAATAGTAAAACCCTCGTTTGGTTAGAGAAATAGAGAGGGAGAGCTTAGTCATCAGATCCCTTCCTAACAGATTAACAGGGCACAGCTGATTTAATAAAAAAACCGGTGCATCAAAGTGGAACCACTGAAATGAAGCTGAACCCGAAGAGGTTTAGACACCAGCAAAACGTGGTTGTCCAGAAGCAGTAAGTACAGTCAGTGTACCGTTCGAGGCAGACCAGAAAAGCAGTTTCAGTGCCATTCACCAGCAAAGTCAATAAAGGATCTGTGTCCGCATGGGGAGTGAGCAAAGGCAACTGAAGAGAGTGTCTGGGGGTCCCTGTGAAAGGAATATCCTCAGGTTCAGGTAAGGAAGGCGGGGGAGGAAGCTGAGCAATTGCGGCAGAAGTGTCCTCTCGTAACAGGCAAGATGTAGATGCTTGATCTGAGGGGAGAGGTGCCTGAGCAGATAAAGAATTCGGATTAGGAAGTAAAAATCCACGACCTCTCCCCAGCTAAGCCCTTGTTCTCGGAAAATCCACGTCTTTCACGTCCTCGCCCCCTGCCTGAGGCAGCTCCACCTGCATAATAATTCAGTTGTGCCACGATTAACTTGGTCTGAGTGTCTGACTCTTTTTGTTTAGTCTGTCGTTCAGCTTGCTCCGCATGTCTTTTAACTTCATCAAAAGTGGCACTTTCCCATCCAAATACAGGACGTGTGTACTTTATTTTGGATATCACTTCTGAGTCCTGACAGAAAAGGAGGAACTCCTGCCTTGGCACGGTTGTCTGGGCTGTCTAAGCCAGAATGGTTTGTCAACAAGTCCTGAATGCGGTGTGCCCATTCATCTACCGTCTCATCTTTCTTTTGTTTGGCAGCTGAAATAAGGTATCAGTCAGTGCCCTTTTTATATTTTGCAGCTATTGCAGTTTTCAGGGGTTCCCATTGGGCAAGGAAAGGACCCTTATTATTTTGTCCACGAGGCAATGCCTCATTCCACTGCCACTGTTCTCCATTATGCTGCTAATTGACAGTAGCCCAAGTAGTGCCCAATGTTCTGCGTAGCACCTGGGTCCACTCGACTGCACTGGGTTATATATGTTGTCTAGTTGCTGCACCTGTTCCACAAACTTCAACCTACCGATTACCTTAAGATCAGGCACTTCGGACACTACGTCTTTCAGCTCTTGAATATCTCAGTTACGATGTATCATTCCAGTAGTGGGGTTAGCATTTCCTGGGGGCAGTGTGGGATTGTGTCGGGGGTCAGGAACCTCAATTAAAAGGCATGGAGATGTGGGTGCTAAAGGTTTAGGGGACTTAAACGGGGTAAGGTTTTCAGGGGACTTATCTCTGAGGGTTTTGCTTCTAGTATATTGTAAAATGGAGGGATTTTTGTGTGAGTTAGAAGAGCCTCCCATAGCCCCTAACAAGTGGCCGTCAGTCTCATCTATCAGGATGTGTAAGTGAGGAGGGTCGCACTGATATTGTTCATCGAAGAAATCATCAGTAACTTGGGCATCGGTAACCACAGGAGCCGTTGGGGCAATGATTGAATGTGGCGTGGAAGGGTTGTGGGTAAAGTGTTGGGAAGAGCGCTGGATATAAAAGGTTTTTTTTTTTATCACTCCTTCTCCTCCTTCCTTCAGACTGGGGTCCCGTATCAGCCTACACTTTCTGTAAAGCTATAAGCAGGTCTTCTTTTTCCTTTCTATTCTTAAGTTCAGCAACTTAAAGCTCATTCATTTATGTGCCGCTTCCAATGTACGGTCTTTAATAACCAATTCCCATCTGTCATAAATATCCATCCGATAAGGACCTCCATTACAACAACCCTGTGTATTTCTGCACAGTATTTTTCTAATGTCCTGTATCTCATTCATATCTCCAGATCCTTCCACTACACCATCTACCTGCACTGTCCTTATTCTACTTTCTACATGCCTTTTTTAATCTAATCCTGTCTTCTTTTCAATGAGCTTTCTAGGGGACTCGCCTTTCGATCCCGACAGCGCACTAAGAGCCTGGCGATCCCCCAAAAACAATCCTTCTAACGTTAGGTTTTTAGGACTCTTGGGGGACTGTTTGACTGGCTTGCTAATTGTTTTTGCCCATAGTAAGTGGCAGGATCTCAGCAGAAAGTGACTCAGCCCTCGATAAACCCGTTCCACCGCCGTCCGCTCCTATCCCGGATTACAGCTTCAGGTGACTTCGTGTCCATTTATTCGCATCAGCAGAATCCTACATCAATACGCCCCGTGGAGTCTGGGATATGGAGGTTTTTACCCCGATCCCTTCATCAGACGGTTTGTATGCATCAATCTGCCAGGGTATTGTCTCCGTCACCTTAGCAACCTGTTGAAACAAGAGTATGGCCAGACAGCGGATGAAAGACTCGACCTCCCATTTATTTAGACACACATTCTCTAAATATGCCCTTTCACCCCCACTCCTCAAATTATAGAAGCGTGCCACTAGCCTTTTTCTAATCCACTTCACAGGGATGACTAGCTAACATTCACACTGTGCTGTTTTCCGTAGGGTCCCAAGTCACCTTCCGTGAGTCCTTAGAACCCTCCTATGGGTCTGATACAGTATGCTCTCTTATTCTTTATTTGGCATATGCTTTTATTCTTTTTCTTTCTATATTCGTATTACTTCTAGTACACCAGTCAAACTCAACTAACAGGAATCCCCCGATCTACTCACCATGACTCCATCCACCTGCATGGAAATGCCCGTCAAGTTGTGCCTCGTATTGGCTAGGAGGAGGTCAGGGACTCCCCACGCAGGAAACGCCCAAGGCAGGCCAATCCTACATTTACTGAAGCTGGACCCGACCCGGTCGGAATCGGCTCCACGACGGTCTTCTGGACGATCCTGCACGAGGAGCCGTCTGCTGCCCCACGTTGGGCGCCAAAACTGTGGACGAAGGTTTCAGACCAGACAGCAGGTGTGGTTATAAAGCAGCTTTATTTTTCAGAGTCACGGTGAGAAGAGTTTCAGAAAAGCAGACGATCAAATATACATGACAGCGTCAGGGCTCTTCTGAACCCCGTCTGTTGGGTGGGGTCCAGTTTTATACCCCTAGAATGCGTGATTTAATATCATTATAAAATGCAACAGTCGACACTTTATTATACACAATCCTTGAGCCCCTTTAATGTCCCTTGTAAAACTTGATTTCTTGGCTCCTTTTGTTATGGCGTTCAGATGTAAGCTAAGGGAAAACGTGATAAGGTAGACTCATGTGTGGAATGCTCAGACCTTGAGTCCTTTGCACAAATATTTTTCTGTTTGCTAAAACAAAGCATGCTGTTACTTGGTTTCGTAAAGCTTACTTCTCAGACATGAATTAGTACAAGGGAACGAAGAGAACATTCAGTTTCCACACTATCTATCTATCTCTGTCTAGTATTCTATAATACTAATTACATCCATCTGTCTAGTGCTTTTAAAGTCTGAAATTGCAATATGCATATTTGAGTAATACTCTAAGACCTGTAAAATTAAAGTAGAAACACTTTTACAACATAGAAATAGTAGCTTCCTACTAGAACATAACTGTTTAGAGCAATTTCTTATTGAATGACATCCTGCATCACTAAAGTCACTTATTATGCATTATTTATTTTATTATTTTGGCTCAGGCATCCAAAAAGCATTTATTTTTCTTGTGAAGGGACACTTCAAGGGTGCCTCTTGCAAACAGAGCAGATCAATTTCAGTTTCAGAAATGAATTTTTTTATCCCTAAGTTCTTAAATTGCAAAGCTGGGTGATTTTTATTTTGATCTCATGCATTTGTGACCAAGACTACTTTTGTACACTGTAAGTTGTCTAATGCCTTGTTCGGACAGGGTTAGTTTTACACAAGGAGTTAAAATAATGTCAACACTTGAACTGGGTTTCGTACACATTGGTATTCTATACCGTTGTTTCCCTGTTCTTGCCTTATGAGTACCAGTAGTTAATGTATGTGTAACGGTGTGTGTCATCAGTTCAGAACAAATCAACTTACTTTACATATAACAACATATCCATTCGCACCTCAAAGATGGACCTACACCTGTATTTCAAAATATATTGTGCATATCGGCCCACCATTAGACCTACGATGGGATACACCATCCCCACATTATTTATCACTTTCAACAAGAAGTACTGGCAGCTTTTTTATTCCACTTCATGAACTGGGTAAAGAAATTACTACCAGTAGACCTCTATGATGTTGGTCCTGTTCGAAACACTCAAATGACATGACATGTCGATTTGCATGGGACTAATTTTTACAGACTTTTTATGGAAAGTAAGGCCCCCTAATCTTTCCTGAAACATAAATTCATAGACTGTAAAAAGTTACTGACTGTGATGATAGCAGAGAGCCAGAAGGACCAGTGGTGTTTACTAATTGGGCAAATACATCATAACGTGCACTTAGAAGGTGCAGTACTGAAAAAATAAAAGTTGCTTTAAATGAATCCTCACGAGGCACTTTTCTTTTAATGGTTATTTTAAACGAGAACCAGCTTTTTAAATTGGCTAAAATGCCTTTATTTACTGTACCTGCTCAGCGGAGCCCTCGTCTTTAGCGGGCATGCTGCTGTTGCAGTCAGTTGATGGGCAGTTTTTCATCCTGCCCACGTGCATCTTCCTGCTCCATTTATGCTGCAAAAAACTCGTAAGCAGCTGAATTTGAACATACAAGAGTGGCAAAATTGGAAAGGAGGAGAGGAGTCGCAGTGAAGGAGTTGGTAGAAGTTGTAATTTAGTCATACTTGAATTTTGTGTTTTTCTTCTTTTGTTGTTTAAGGGTTTGGATGTAATCTCTGGGGGTGTATGAAATGTGGTTAAGTTAATTTGTGTGTAGGCATAAAGTGATCATAAAGGAATGGATTCCTCTTTGTTTCAGAGTGGTATGAGTCCATTGCCTTTACGCGTACGTGGCGGAAGTAGTTAAGAAGCCTCTGTGTCCTTAGTTCAGGGCTGTCTGTGGGGAGGATAGGTGTCGCCGTTGAGCACAGTGTTACGTTTTGCTTGTTCATGCCTCTGGCTGTTTAAAAGGTGTATTTCAGTCTTGTTAAGCCTCCTAGTGTGAAATATAATTTTTTGGTTGCTACAGAACCATCTGATCATTTATTGGACATTTTTGTCCATTAATTTTTTTATTTGACAGCTTTGGACTATCTGCATTTTCAGAGCCCTTACCATTAACTACGGTGATTAAAAGTTTGAATTAATTATTTATTTTTTCCTTTTTTCTCTAATATAACTACAGTGGTACCTCGGTATACATCCTTAATCCGTTCCAGATCCTTTGACTTATACCAAACAGGACATATACCAAACAAATTTTTCCCATAAGAAATAAAGGGAAAATGATTAATCCGTTCCCATGAAAAAAATCCTATTGTTATTGGCATATTATACATTGATGGGGTTGTATAAAATAATGTAAACACTGCTTAATACTAAAATACATAAATAATACAAAAGCAATTAGATGAAATAAATGAAAATTTAACCTCATTTTACTTTTTAATAACGTCTTTATTTTTCACAATCGTAGATACCGTTGTTCTCGGCATACGGTATGCAGTTGCCAAGTCCCAGATATGCATTCCACCTTCATAGTTTTCAACAATCAATTCAAATTTATGCGAAAAGACACAAAGTCACATGAAAATTCACATAGAGTTATAACGCAGGTTGTTCACTGAATGCTAGCAACTGGCGTACTGACACTTGTGGGCAGTTGTGGCTTTGTCTTGACAGAGGTAAACAAGGGTAGCGCGCGGTGTTCTAGCACGCGAGTCGTATTCCAAACAAAGGTCGTATACCAAGCAAAATTTTTCGCGTCCAAATTCCAAAACGGACGCATACCGAGGTACCACTGTATTTTGGTTTTACTGGATTTCTCCATATTATTTCTATAGTTTGTTTTCTTTTTATTGCACCTTTTCTAATTGATCTTTATTTTTTGTTTGTTTTCTCACCAACTAGTACTGGATTGTGACTCTCCATGCAATAAACATCTATGGCTTTGGTTTCTAAGTATTTTGTGCATTATTTGTATTTTTTGGGCATCTTGAGTAGCGGGTGCTAACACATGCCAGTGTACTGTGACACCGACATGAACGATTTGGATGGGACTAAAATGACAAAGTTCTTCTGGTAACAATTACATTCCTTCACCTTTTAGTATAAAACTAATCCTGTCTGAATAGGAGTAAGTCTGATAATAATGTTTCAGCAGGTACCAGTATAAACTCAAGTATCTGAATGCTGTTTCTTTGTGTTTCTTTTAGGAGAAATGAAACTCTGGGCATGAATCAGACCTTGGTATCCGTGTCAGAGTTTGTGCTGTACTGTTCAGTCGACTATCAGAAGAAAATCTACACTATTGCCATCCTCACTATGGTCTACTTGGTGACTCTCTTTGGGAACTTCCTGGTAATTCTGGTCATAGCAATGAATCCTTAGTTGCAAAGGCCCATGTATGTTGGCATTGCCACTTTAGCAGTAATTGACTTGGTTGGCAGCACAAACATTATACCCAAGCTGATTGCTGTCCTTCTAGACTGGACGACTATTCCCTATGGACCATATTTACTTCAGATGCTCTTAGTATTACATTTAGAGGCGGTGGAATCCTTTCTCTTGGCTTTTATGGCGTGTGACCGCTATGTGGCAGTCGTTTATCCACTTCGATATTCTACACTAGTTACAAAAAAAACACTCTGGGCTGCTGGTACATTATTAAATCTTGTTCCAGCTGCTTTTGTTTTCACTGATTTGATATTCATTACAGAGTTTTCTTATTGTAACACCAACGTTCTAAATTACTGTTTCTGTGATTATTCAGCACTCATTAAAATAGCCTGCAGTGAGAATCCTAAATACTTTATTGTTTTCTCAACTGCTTCTGTTGTATTTGGTATCTGTCCTTTCGGATTCATTCTACTTTCTTATGCAAGGATTGCTTACGCTGCTCTGAAGATCTCATCTATTGATGGAAAAAGAAAGACATTTAATACTTTAACCACACATCTACTGGTGGTGGCACTGTTTAATATTCCACTTTTAATCTCATATATGTTAACAGGAAGCAGAGTGAAGATGTCTACTGAATCGTACAACACCATGATAATTGTGGCAAATATTGTGCCGCCGATGTTGAACCCCATCATATACAGCTTCAGAAACAAGGTGATTAGAAGCAGCATCCAGAAACTTTTTAAAAGTGCATAAAATATGCCACACACTCTGAAAACTTGTGACTTACCAAAGGAGAAATTCACGTACAGTTCATAATATCTCTGGTAAACTGATCAATAACTTGAATAAAATACATGCAACACGGGCTTGTTTGGTATATTTTAAGAATTTTCACTTTCATTCAGTACATTATTATTTACTGTTATGCTCCTCGCTTACATTAAGATCATTTTTAACTGATAAACATAAATTTCAAGGTAAACAAAATCAATCTCAGACATGGTTCATGGTTAGAAATATCTACCATAGCTTTAGTCACTGCTCACTGTATATGTTCTTAAGCAGGCCCATATTTTATCTTCTTTTATGTCATCCTTCAGATCCAAGACTGAAGCTTAACAGCATTAACAGAACTTGTAAGGCCATATCACATTTAAAGGTTTTTCCAGCAATCTTTTAGTCATAGCTTTCATTTACATAATCTTATCGAGTTGTCAGCAAAATCCCGTGAAGCCTATTGCCTAGAGTTACCTACCCAGCAACTCATTCCACCTAGTCTGCAACTCGCCCTGACAAAACATTCGAATATTACAACACTCTAGGCAAGAACAGGTCATTCAGCCTAACAAAGCTCACCAGTCCTATCCACTTATTTCTTCCAAAAAAACATCAAGTCGAGTTTTGAATGTCCCTAATGTTTTACTGTCCACCACACTACTTGGTAGCTTATTCCAATTGTCTATTGTTCTGTGTAAAGGAAAATTTCCTAATGTTTGTGCAAAATTGACCCTTAACAAGTTTCCAACTGTGTCCCCGTGTTCTTGATGAACTCATTTTAAATTAACAGTCTCGGTCCACTGTACTAATTCCCTTCATAATTTTAAACACTTCAATCATGTCACCTCTTAATCTTCTTTTGCTTAAACTGTAAAGGCTCAGCTCTTTTAATCCTTCATCATAACTCATTCCCTTTAGCCCTGAACTCAGCCTAGTCACTCTTCTCTGGACCTTTTCTAGCGCTACGGTGTCCTTTTTGTAGCCTGAAGACCAAAACTGAACACAGTACTCCAGATGAGGCCTCACCAGTGTGTTATGAAGCTTGAGCAGAACCTCCTGTGACTTGTACTCCACACATCAAGGCGCAATATAACCTGACATTCTGTTAGCCTTCTTAATGGCTTCTGAACACTGTGGGAAGCCAAAAGCTTAGAGTCCACTATGACTCCTAAATCCTTCTCATAAGGTGTACTCTCGATTTTACGACTGCCCATTGTGTATTCAAACCTAATATTTTTACTTCCTATGTGTAATACTTTACATTTACTGACATTAAATTTCATCTGCCACAAATCTGCCCAAGCCTGTATGCTATTCAAGTTCTTCTGTAATGATATAACGGATTCCAAATTATCTGCTAATCCACCTATCTTGGTATCATCTGCAAACTTAACCTGTTTGTTACTTATATTCCTATCTAAGTCATTTATATATATTAAAAATAGCAGTGGCCCTAGCACTGACCCCTGCTGGTCACCACTCTTAACATCGGCCAATTCTGATGAGGTTCCTCGCACCATCACCCTCTGCTTCCTGTGTCTGAGCCAATTCTGCACCCATCTACACACCACACCCTGAACTCCCACTTATTTTAATTTGATGCCCAACCTCTCCTGTGGCACCTTATCAAATACTTTCTGAAAGTCAAGAAGAATAATATCATTTGCTCCACTTTGATTGTATCCTTTTGTTGCTCCCTAATAGAATTCCAGCATGTTAGTAAAACACGACCTCCCTCTTCTGAACCCATGCTGACTTTTTAGAATAACTCCTGTCCTTGACATGTGTTGTTCAATCTTATCCTTAATGATTCCTTTCATTCATTTTCCAGTGATGCATGTTAGGCTTACTGGCCTATAGTTGTTTGGATCTGCCCTGTCACCCTTTATATATAATGGGATGATATTTGCCATTTTCCAGTCCTTCAGAATCTCTCCAGTGCGCACTGACTTCCTAAAAATACGTGTCAAAGCCAAAATCAAACAGAATTTATTTTGTCTTTAGACACAGTGCAGGATTTGGTTGCAAGAAAGCTGACAATCAATGAATGATCATCCAATATAACAATGCATATAACACAGCTATGAAGAATAAGGAATGTAGGAGTTTTGGACCTCACAGACAAAACCTGCCTGTCTGATGTTTTGTGTTTTATATACTTTGACAGAACAGAAAAATGAAACAAAGGCAGAGGTTGTGGCAGAACTCACAGTATCTGTCAACACTTCGTACAGCACCAGATCCATCAGGCAGCTCCTTATGGGCTGTCACAAAAAGGGGTGAGTATAACTGTACTGGATGGTCAGCACGTCAACTGCTAAATTTGATATGCCCAGCAATTTTTACCAGTCGTGTAAACTATTTGCTTAATGTGGCATCGGCTTTAGCAGGCTGTCATTGGCCTCCTTGCACTGGCTTCCAGTCATTTATAGAAATATTGTATTATTGTCTGCAAATTTTTACTATCAATGAAACATCATTAACAATGATTGCTTTTATGACATTGCAAATATATTTGAAATCTTTTAATCATGTATGCCGCAGCCGAACCATTCAGATCTGATAGCAATGTGCTTCAGGCAGACATGGCTGGAATCAAAACTGTTAACTCAATGACATCTTTCATATTTGTATGTAAGTGTACCCAAAACATATGAGTAATAAAAATAAATACATTATCATGGTTTGTAAGACTTGTTACCTTTTTCTACGTGCTGCACTAGACTTTAAATATCAACTACATAACACAGTGGCACTTTGGTGCTAGGTTTACCAAAGTAGATGGAAGTGCTGATAGTGTAGAATCAGTTAAATTGTTAGAGTGGAACTTGGATAGTATACAGGCTTGGACAGATTAGTGGCAGATAAAAGTTTATGTAAATAAAAGTAAAGAATGACACATAGGAAGTAAAAATGTTTATTTTGAATGCACAATGGGAGGTTTGAAACCTGAAAGTACACCTGATGAAAAGTACTGTGGAGCTGTAACAGACTCATCACTACCTACATCCAGACAATGGACAAAATCTGTTAAAAAGATTAATGAGATGTAAAGTTTTATATCACAATATGCAGAAGAACAAGTCAAGGGAGTCATGCTTAAGTTATATCATGGCATAGTGAAACCTCAACTGGTGTAGTATGTGGAGTTGATTCAAATAATGCTCAGAAAAAAAAAGCTGAAAATGGCTGTCATCGCCTCCCAAGCCAAAGCACTTGGTTATACGCTATAAGAATAAATCACACAGAGAACTGCAGAAAGAGTTGAGGAATTGCCCCGTGTAATATCCATAAGAAAAGAAGCAAAAATGGGTCAATATTTGATGAAAAAAACAAAACATCTGACAGAATACAGAGGTGGATTGATCGTTTATATATAAAATGGCTGCAGGAAATGAGTTGTGAGGAAATGACGATGAAACCGGAAGTGACGTCATCACAGATGGACCAGAAATGAAGTCATTGGAGATGGACCGGAAGTGACATCATCACAGATGGACTAGAAGTGGCATCGTCCTGAGGAGCCAGAAGTGACATTATCACAGATGGACCGGAAAGTGACATCATCCTGAGGAGCCGGAAGTGAAGTCATTGCAGATGGAGTAGTCTGGAGGGAGCCATTTTCAGAGACCAGGGGCCTCATGCAAAACGCCGTGCGTAGAATTCGCACTATAACATGACGTAAGCACAAAAGCCGAAATGTGCTTACGCACAGAAAAATCCAGATGCAGGAATCTGTGCGTTCGCCAACTTCCACATTCTTCTGCTACATAAATCCTGGTCAGTTTGAAAAGTAACGCACGTGCATGCGCCTGCTGTCCCGCCCCAATTCCTCCCAGATGTACGCCTCCTTGAATATGCAAATCAATATAAATAGCCCTTAAGCTCAGCGTTCTGTGAAAAGACAATGGGAAATGCACGGGGGAAAATATAAGAATTTCAGTGAATACCAATTGGAGGAAAAGGAAAAATGTACTATTTGTTGATTTAAACAGTGGAATAATCAACAAAAGGAAGTTGATCGAGTGACATAGCGAGTTGGAGAAACTTTAAAGCTAAAAATACTCTGAGTGGTGCAGTGAGAGTAATATGGAAAAAGATGATCCGCTGTGGCAACCCTTAACGGGAGCAGCTGAAAGAAGAAAAAGAAGGTGCAGTGAGAGTAACAACGCTAAAGCAGTTATGGTATTTGGAATACTATGGCTATTCCCTGGAACATTATATTGTTACAGGTTAATTTCAATCAGATGCATTACACTAATAAACAATATGCGGTTAGTTTCAGTGTATTTATAAAGCCGCGTCAGGAATGTGGATCTAAGAAAGAAAGGGTAACCATACAGGAACAGTAGCACTGCTTTGACGCGGGGTGCCGCCAGTCTGCAAAACCGAGCGGAGAACTTGCGTACACCAAGGTATTAGGTACCATGGAAATATGTGTGGCTTTATGCCAAGTTCAGGTTTTATACATCGAGATTTGTACGTGGAAACATTCTTACGCAACATTTCTGTGCGTACATACCGTTTATACATGTGGCCCCAGGTGATACACTTGATAATAACAATAATGGGACAGTCTTTAACAAACCCAATGAACTCGCTCATGCACTCCTAAGAGAACAAAAAAATTCTATATTATAATAAAATGTGAGTATAAATAATTCAATGTCTTTTAAAATATATGTTTTTGTAGGTCAAAATTTTTATAGATTTTTTCCTTATGTATTCATTTAATTATTTCTTTATTTATGTATCTGTTTATTTTAATTAGAATGCATACAACATGAAATATGGCTTTAATTTAAATCGGTCACTTTCACTTGTCGAAGCTGAGAGGTTGGGCTCCTGCTAGTGCTGTATTTTAATTTTAATTTTAATTGTGAATTGTCAGTACACTGGACTTAAACCTTCAGCAATCTAATGCCACATTTACAGCAGACACGTCAGATGCAGGCTGCTAATGATGAATTCAGAGTTTATAGAATTAAACTTGCCACTTTGCACAGGATTTTTTGCACTTGTAGTGGACGTGCACAGTTATAATATGAGCATGCGCACAAGCCATAGGAGTCCCAAGCTAAGCAAAACATATACATTGTCACACACGTGCACTTGGGAGTCAACCAAAGGGACCAGGAAATGCCAATTCCATGCCAGGCCAGGGGGTGAATAGGTGCACTAAGCGTCTCTTTTTTCTCTGCAGACCAACCACAAGAAATCCCTCCTGTCCCGGCCCCGAGGATGTCACTTCCTGTCCTGGCCCTGAGGACGTCACTTCCTGTGAACCACCTATAAAAACACCTCACCCTCCATACTTAAACATTTCTGTTTTGGACTCTAACCTGTACACACTGTACGCAAATTTAAGCCTTTTACAGCCAAGGAAACTATACAGGCAGCTGCCCCAAACCTTCTTGTTTGTCCAGCTATTTCTGTCACAACATCCACCCAGTGACAATTTTAAATTCAATGTGTATTTCATGTTGTATTTGGAGAAATATTAGTAAATAGTAAATAAATAAATAAGCAACAAAAATCATTTTGTGACACATTTATTATTTTTATGCTTAAATTTCATGATCTTTTTCTTTATTTACTGTCACATTTCACAAATCTTTTATTGATTTGCATATTTATTTATTCATTTTATTTTGTCCAAAAAATATCCCTCCATAAATCATCATTTTTAAAAATAACATAATATAATAAAAACAACAATTGATGACCAAACACACATCTTAATGTGGAATAGACAAAACAAATATAAATATTTTCTTGTTTTTTTCCAAGATTGTTTGTGAGGGAATTTTTTAAATTTTCACTTTTCCTTTATTATTTTTTTCATTTTATGAACCTATTAGCTTAGCATTGATGAAAGGGGAGGTGGCAGCATAGCTAGACGCTTCATTCTATCATAGGGCACACTCGTTGTCATCATACCAGGCTAGTAACCCTGATGTCATTAGAATTTAGCACCTTAAGCATGGGAAAGACACCATACAAGTAAAATGTATTATTTTTATTATTATTATTGCTATTGTTATTGTTATTATTATTTGGATGGAAACCAGAGTACCAGAGGAAATACATAAAGGTTGAAATTATTACTTTCAAAATGAAAGGATAAATTTTACAATTTTGGTTATATATTTAACTACTTTATTTTTTACTATTAATCATTTCTATTTCAGGCGACTTCACACCTCTCCTTATTGATAAAATACTCATAAGCAACATCTGCCTCACAGTAATACATAGAACACCTGACAGCTACTTGTGTCGTTTTTCATCTCCCAAGACACTTCAACTGAAAAGTTCATGAGAGCCTCAAAGGAGAATATGACTTAAATAACAGACCACGATGGCAAAGAGCATCTGCGACTGAACTGAAGACACAAATCACATTACCTGTCTCAGATTTGATGTTACACCGATTCCACAAATTTATATATAAATGCACACTTGTTGGTTACAAACCTGTTTTTTTTTTTTTTACAGTTTTTGACAAAATATTGTCACTTGGACCCTGATAGGCACATACTTGAACTACACTGGTAGCATACTTCACACTTTTGATATAGTATAGAATAAAACATTGTATTTCTTTAATATTAAACATTTGAGGCAAAATATTATTGCAGCATGAATCTGTGGAGTGGCTCAGAGTATCACTGAAGACATTGTGAAGGTAATTGGTATTTTGTTTTTTTTTATTTGTGAGAGTGAGAGAGATTATATGACAAATTATGCAAATTTGCTGCGGGAACTATGCAGTATTTTTGTCAATATCAAGTAAGCATTTAATACTTTAAGTATGAATGTACAGTATATATCAGATGTGTGGCCTTATATTTCCAATGACTAATTAAAATGTCATGATGAAATAGCAAACGCCTTACTGGCCTGTATTTGACTTTGACATAAATGGCTTAAATTGAGCTTGACCAGGGAATGTCTTTTCTCCCACAGTTTTTGCTTCTCACTCTCTAAAATGTTCATAGATTTTTGAGCTTGACAAAAATTTCAGTACTAGAGCAACAATTGATATGAGGCTGAGAAAAAGTGACTGAAGAATAATTCTATTTATTAGTTGGAATGGTTGCTCCTACTCTGTTCAATGCTTGTATGGACTGGGTGTTGGGTAAGATCGTAGGGTCCAGAGAGAAAGATTCACGGATCTTGACTTTGCTCTGATCTTCACTGAGTCAATGGAGGCTCTGATCGGGGCGCTCAAGAGACTGAGTGAAGTGTCTGAGTGTCTGGGCTTGTGAGTGTCCTGATAAAAACCAACATCCAGGCCTTTAATAACCTCTTGGGCACACCCATCAGCAGTGTGTCTGTCTGTGGAGAGAGTGTCAGCCTTGTCGAGAGGTTTACTTACCTTGGCAGTGACATTCATGTCTCTGGTGACTCTTCCTATGAAGTTAGTAGATGGATTGGGAGAGCATGGGGGGGTCATGAGGTCACTGGAAAGGGGTGTGTGGTCTGCAGAGGACGAATGTCCAAGTCTTTACAGTCCTGGTGCTTCCTGTCTTGCTATATGGTTGTGAGACATGGACTCTATCCAGTGACCTGAGATGAAGACTGGACTCCTTTGGTACTGTGTCTCTCCGGAAAATCCTTGGGTACCGTTGGTTTGACTTTATGTTGAATGAGCTGTTGCTCATGGAGGCCCGAATGGGGCACGTTACCTGCATTGTGAGAGAGCATCAGTTACGGCACTATGGCCATGTGTCGCATTTCCCCGAGGTTCGTCCAGCTTGTAAGATCCTCATTGTTGGGGACTCGAGTGGCTGGACCAGGCCAAGGGGTCGCCCACATAACACCTGGCTGTGGCATATAGAGGGTCATTTCTGGAGGGTGGGACTGGACCGCGTGTCTGCCTGGGGGGTTCCCAACCGGGATCCCGAGCTGTTTCATTGTGTGGTGGGTGCGGCAACGTGCTGTACCAGTGCATGCTACACCACTCGACTTGACTTGACTTGGAATGGTGTCTTTGATAAGGAGTCAAAATGATAAGATTAGTGAAATGTTTGGTTATAGGCTTAGTGAGTTCTTCTGACAGCTCACTCATGTTCCCCCAAAATGAGCTGTGAGTTATAGATTTCAGAAATTGTCTAGTTGGATTAATCTATTTTAGATTAGATTAGTTTAAATAAAAATGATTAATTGCAAGGGGAAATTTAGATGCATATAGCAGCAGAAACATAAAAAACAAGCATACCAACTCACAGAACAAATAATATAGCCAGTCATTCAATCAATTGAAATAAACATATATATGTGTCCAGGATTTGCCCTGTGATGGAGCAGACTTTCCAGGTTAGTTTGTTCAGGCATTGTGCATCTTTTGAGCTCAAGGTGCTTCCTCAGCACAGAACACCACAGTGGTTACTAAGGACTGGTAGGACATTTCCAGGATCTTGCTGCACACATGAAAAGAGTCTTCTTAGGGAGTCCAGTCTGCTCTGGCTCTTCTTGTACAGGACCACTGCTTTCTCAGACCAGTCAAGTTTGTTGTTCATTTGAACCCCCAGGTATTTGTAGCTCTGCACCACTTCCATGTGAATGGTGACTGGTCCCAGAGGCTCCTTGGCATGCCATAAGTCCACCACCAGCTCTTTTGTCTTGCTGATGATGAGCTGCAGGTTTTAAAAACTGGATCAGTGGGTGGAAAAAAAAAAGTGCCAGGAAGGAAGTGGTGGATGAGATTATGATGCTCTTTTGATTCCTGGTCAGCGTGGGTGCGTGGGATGCGACGTCTAGGCGCTTGTCTCAGGTGGTACTTTTATTATAAGAGTGACATTTTCATACAACAGTATTTTTTAATATAAAAAATGAAATAATACAATAAAAATTAGAGCTAAAAATGAAGTTTAAGAATTACACGCAAATGCAGTGGTTGTTTTTTTATACTACATTCTTAAAACTTTCATATTTCACATAACGCAGTTTGCACAGCTTCACCGAATCACAAGGTTCCAAGATTTAAAATGACACTTACACATTTTCAAGCTAAAAGTCAGGGCATGATATTGTTTGTGATTTTCACATATTGTATTGTTTTGTAATTTTGTAAGATTTTGGAATGTTATTAATGTGTAAATGTTTCTTAACTTTGCACACCCCAACACGTGTAGGTGCTTTCCAACTAACAGAACAGAATTTGAAACTGCTAAGGTATATAAAGAAGTGTGCAGGAGTAGCAATATGGCCGCATTCAACTCAATTTCCAATGCGTTTTTTATATTTCTATGCCAATTTAGTGTGTTTGATTTAAAGCAAATTTTTTTTACGTTTTTCCCAAAACATATATACTATATGGCTCATAGATATTTTAACTTCTTTACTGTATTTACTGTTTTGTTACTTGTTCCAAGCATGTGCTGTATTTTAAGGCTGTATCGCAATATGTATGTGGATTAACTATCGTTTCATTGTGTGTTTAGGGATGGGAGGGATGGGGATTTGTGGCAAAAGTATACCTCACCTCAGGTGGCAATTCAGTTGGCCCTTACAAATCACAGGGGTTCAGGAACCCCCTGAATGCTCTAATCCGCAAATACATTCAAAATTGGGTATTTTTGAAAGCATTGGTGGTGTGCAATTTGTGCTACTAATTTCAAAGGTTACGCGTGCCCGTCCAAACCCCCTAAACCCATTGACCCAGTGGCAAAAACTGTATAATTCCCAAGGGATTGGGAGCCGACAGCATCATTCATTGGGCTGGTTCAACCATTTTTAGCTGTTTGTGAGCTGGAAATATTTCCAAGAGCTGGCAACCCACACAATATACCTAGGCCTACCTGTAAACTGAAAAACATTCATATCTAACAATAATGAGACACGAAACGTTGCAAGAAATATGAGATAGAATGATCAATGTCCCAGGACATGATGTGTGTGAGGCTGGCTGCAAAGACAAAGATTCATGGCATTACAGTACAGTATTTACACAGTTCTTTTAAAGAACTGTAATTTTTTTTTACAACATTTAACATACAATAATAAATTTAATGTATATTTATGGTAGTAAATGATAGAAATGATTGATATTACATATATGTTATATGTTACATATGTTAGGCATTTATGACTTAATAGACCTTTTTAGGTTTCTTTACATTTTCTAGCCTACACACATCATCTGCATTTTTCGACAGTAGGTCACAAGACTCACAAAATCATTTAATTATTCATAAGAAACCTGTGAAAAGGAGGATCCAAGAATAGTAATCCCTGCAAATCACAAGTGCTGACTGTATTTAATGTACAAAGTACAGACAATACCCTGTTCTTGGCATTCATGTTCAGGTGAATGTAGTAGTGCCTCTGGCTTTGTTGAGGGCTCTGGCCATAATATGAGAAAGATATCCTATTAAAAAAAAAAAAAACTCCACATTCCACATTCTCGGTGGCTAATTATGAAAGCTAACTTCATCACTATAAACACGAGGGTGTCAGAAACTGTCAAAAAGGTGTCTGAGATGGAAAAAACTGTATAATCAGTTTTTAAGTGCTGGAAATTCAGTGTAGAGGCTTGTCGGAAAAATAGCTGCGTAATGGAAGATACATTGAAGGTAAACCTTTGAGACATATTAAGTGTTTAATAAATTCTAGGGAATTCATTTTATTGCAGTCTTTAAGCAAGTCAGGTACAAGACTTTAGGGTGGACATTAAGAAGAAAACAGGTGATACCATAGATAGGACACATCTTAGCACATGCATTCGTTCTGTGGTAAAAACTGCAGTAAAATGTGTAGACGCAGAAAATGAGAGCATGGGAAAGTCCTCAATATGACACTTATTAATTTATTGATGGCATGCATCAAGACTAGCCACTTGGTGGAAGCAGTCACATAATCTGTTAAAACAATTAGCATGCTAAAAACATTGGAGTTGCTCAGAAGCAGAGTTGTGTAGTATTTGATAGAATTATGAGTAGACTTAAGTGAAAGTTGGGTTGAGACTCCACTGCAGGCCCTTCCTTTTTTTGTTTCTTTGTCTTGATTTTATATACTTGATATACTATCAGGTTAAGGGTCTTACTGAAGGGCCCTTCAGAGTAGGATCCCTTCAGGCAATAACAGGATTTGAACTGGCAACCTTCCAGATACCAGTACAGATCTTTATCCACAGAGCCACCACTCCACCCATTTTGTTTATTACTTGCGATTAGAAACTAGAACACTTTAAACAGAATAGCAAGAAATCTATTATGTTAAGGAAAGTGTTTAAGAGGACTTACAATTATTATGAAATGCTTTGGAAAAGTAAGAGATCTTGGAAGTATCTTGGAATGTATTATTAGTTGTAAATAAGTTTTACATTTCCAGGGGTCTTCTATAACTCATTAGATAGTCATAGCACTAGCTGGACCTTGAAGAGCCTCTCTTCATTTATTTGTCAGGTGATCTGATCTTTTTACAACTTCATCAGTTTCTAATTGTTAGCAGGAGTGTATCATCAGCACCATTTGCATTCTGGACCTGTCTGCTTTTATGTGTGTTTGCTACTTACTATCTTTAGTTATTTATTTGCATTTATTTTATATTAGCTGAGTAAACCTGTGCTGTAAAAACCCGGGGGTCCTAGAAGCTAGTAAAATCATCAGAAAAAAAATTGAAATGTAGAGCTGTCAGGTAATTGAGAGGAACTACTCTGGGCGTCTCTCTCCTAGGAGGATTCGTTTTGCCAATGTGCTTGATTCGCTTGTGTATTAGCGGCTAAGTGATTTTTTGTTTCCTCAGATGTGAAGCCCTTACCCTGATTCCACCTCTCACTTCCGGGCTGGACAGACACACACACTTTTATATATAAGATAATGTATCACATATATTTGATATTGTATATTATGTTTAATATAAAACCAAAATATTGTAAGCTGCTTTGCCGTGGACTTATATCCATCCATCCATCTTCTAACCCACTGAATCCGCACACCAGATCACGGGGGTCTGCTGGAGCCAATCCCAGCCAACACAGGGCACGAACCAATCCTGGGCAGGGTGCCAATCCACCACAGGACACACACAAACACATCCACACACCAAGCCCAATTTAGAATCACCAATCCACCATGTCTTTAGACTGTGGGAGGAAACCGGAGCGCCCGGAGGAAACCCACACAGACACGGGAAGAACATGCAAATTCTACGCAGGGAGGACCCGGGAAGCGAACCTGGGTCTCCTAACTGCTAGGCAGCAGCGTTACCACTGCGCCACCGTGCCGCCGGACTTATATTCAAATAAATAATTTAATTTTTTTAACTAGTCATGTTTAAACGGCAATCTAGTGATGCTGTGAATAGCAGTGTTTCATATCCCATTCTGGATGCCAGTGTGTTTATTACCTGGCCAGAAAGCTGAAGCCCCATCAGGAAAGACACAGGTTACTTCCTGGTGGTATTGATTAATAAAATATGCCAAAGCGTTTTCACAGCAAATTTGTTTTTGTTCATCGCTTTTTATTAACTGCTTAGGCAAAGTTCCTTTTTCACAGTGCCCCATGATATCTAACGAGGACATTACAGAGTTGTAGCAGCCATGTCAGGTGGGAATGTCACTACCCAATCGGTATAGTGTAAGTTCACAACTTTCAATCATGTGTATTCCACTTCACACATTAAGGCATTACTCAATCTGCTTCAAACATGCATGAATGATTGATGACAAATACATGTATGCATGATGTCTCTGACAAATCGGTATTCATGCTAGATTTTGACACCTCATGCTTTTAAGAAAAAAACAAATAAACCTGACTCAGCATTATGTTTTATGGCACAACCTGAACCCTAACCTTAAACTATGTAGGTGTACATTAGTTGACCATAATGAAAAAATTATGAAAATACTTGTTTTTCATAACAACAACAACAACAACATTTACTTATATAGCACATTTTCATACAAAAAAATGTAGCTCAAAGTGCTTTACATAATGAAGAATAGAAAAATAAGAGACACAGTAAGAAAAGAAAATAAGTCAACATTAATTAACATAGAATAAGAGTAAGGTCCAATGGCCAGGGGGGACAGAAAAAACAAAAAAAAAAAACTCCAGACTGCCGGAGAAAAAAAAAATCAAATCTGTAGGGATTCCAGGCCATGAGACAGCCCAGTCCCCTCTGGGCATTCTAACATAAATGAAACAGTCCTCTTTGGATTTATGGTTTTCACGGAAGGATTTGATGATGATGATGATGATGATCACGTGGACTTCTGGCTTTTAGTCCATCAATGCTGGGGCATCATGGTGCTTTGAGTAGGTTGGTGGCGCAGGCCGCCACCACAGAGAAACCGGAAAGAGAAACAGAAGAGAGTACATTAGCTCTGTAGGTGTTAGTTGTATGAGCTTCAGAGAGGCAACAGATAAATGGTCAAGAGTATAATTTTATCTCAGGGAAGCACAGTGGCACAGTCTTTACAGTCTTTTTTTCCCAGGGCACTCAGAATAATCATTCCAGCATACTTGGCAGACAATTCCCTAGCCCTCAGGTGCACTTAAAAAACCAATGATAAATTATAATCAGAACTACTTCAGTTTCTCCATCCCCATTGTATTTCACTAAGTTTGACAAATTCCCAAACATTTCCAAGTTTTCGTGAAACTCAAGGCAAAACAAATTCACTGGGACTCACTCATCACAGTGTCCCAGACAGGAAAATATTGCAAGAAATAGCTACTGGGGCACTGGCTTAAGTAATCAGTCAGCCCACTCAAGTAGTGGATGCTAACCTTTTTATGCAGCTGTATTACAAAATATGGCAGGGCTGTCTAGGAAATGTAGTCTGGACAAACCTGCCTGCAGAGAAACCTATGGCCATTAGTGACAGCTTTGGCGGGATGATCTCAGAGCTTGGTTAGACATGGGAACTCACCCAGAAATGCTTTCGAGTTATTAGACTGTCACAACAAGTGCACCTGGACCATCCTTTAAAAAAAGACGTCTTGCTTTTGCCTAGGGGATTCTGGAATTGGGACCAAGGTGGAGACAAGGCCTCCCCCATCAGAGGTGTGATGGGTATGTGTTCTTCATAAAAGTGTTTTTGAGACAAGAAGTAGGTATATTAAATTTATATTGAATTAAGGAAGAACCAACTGTTCAATACTTTGTTAGATATATTTGTCACTCTTGATTATTTTGTTAATCCTTCCCTTTCTTTTCTATTAATAAAACTCTATATATTTATACGGATTGTGTTTTTTATCTTTATTCTGGGTTTGAGGCAGCTAAACAGCACCCCTAGCAGCCACAGCCATCATACGGTTGGTGGTAATGACAGCTTAACTTCCTTGCAGGTTATCTGTATAAACTAAAGTTAACTGAATGTTGCATGTTTTTCTTTCTTTTAGGAGAAGCGTCACTCTGGGCATGAACCAAACCTCAATATCTGTGTCAGAGTTTGTTTTGCTTTGTACAGTCGACTCCCAGAAGATAAGCTACACCATTGCTGTCCTCACTATGGTCTACTTGGTGACGATGTTTGGGAACTTCCTGGTGATTCTGGTCATAGCCATAAATCCTCAGTTGCAAAGGCCCATGTACATTTGTATTGCTACTTTAGCAGTTATTGACTTGGTAGGCAGCACAAACATCATTCCTAAACTAATTGCTGTTCTTTTAGACTGGACGTCTATTCCCTATGGACTCTGCTTACTTCAAATGCTCTTAGTTTTATATTTAGAAGCAGCAGAATCCTTACTCTTGGCTTTCATGGCGTGTGACCGCTATGTAGCAGTCATTCTTCCACTTCAGTATTCTACACTCATCACAGATAAGATTCTTGTATCTGCCATTACAGTATTAAATATTGTTCCTGCCGCTTTTCTTCTGCCAAATTTGATTTTTATCATTGAGTTTTCTTTTTGTAATACTAATGTTTTAAATTACTGTTTCTGTGATTATTCTGCATTAGTGAAAATAGCTTGCAATGAAGATCCTAAATATTTTGTCATTTTATCATCTGCTTCTTTTGTGTTTGGTGCTTGTCCATTTGGATTCATTTTACTTTCCTATATCAGGATTGCTTATGCTGCACTGAAGATCTCATCTATTGAAGGAAAAAGGAAGACATTTAATACTTTAACCACCCATCTACTGGTGGTGGGACTGTTCAATATTCCACTTTTAACTTCTTATGTGCTGACAGGAGTAGGAGTGAAGTTGTCCACTGAAGCCTACAACACGATGGTAATTGTGGCCAATACTGTACCGCCAATGCTTAACCCCCTAATATACAGCTTTAGAAACAAGGAAATAAAAATCAACATTCAGAAACTTTTCAAAAGTACATGAAATATGCTATATAGCCTCATATGAGGTTCATTGAGCTTTGGTAACCATGAAGCAATATGTTTGATAAATTTGCTATGTCCTTCATTGGAATTCCTAGAATAAGCTAAACATCCTAACCATTTTAGATATTTTTGTTGTATCAATATCTAGCCAATGTCACTTAACGTTATTCATTCCTGTTCACAGTATATATGTCTGAATGACCACATGCTTTTTTTACCCTCACTAAGCTCCAAACTGCACAAAACTCTAGCTCTAGAAGAGTACATGAACTGCGATTACACCAGTGCTGGCTTGCAATTGCGTCCAGCCAGTGTATTGAATCTTTGCAAAATTGTTTGCCGTTTAGCTCATACTATATGTCTTTATAACTGACAAGTTCACACATTACTCTTTGTTCAGCCATATCAGACCATTTTCCTGTAGCATACATTCCAATATTTGGTCCATATAACTTCCGTAAACTCCTCTTTTCTTGATGAACTTTACAGGCTTCTGCTGTTTACTGAATGGAGACAGGATGCAGTGGTCAATGGCCCACTGTATGTAGTCATATGGGACAATGTAGATGATTTTGATTGTGCTTCTCAAGCAAAGAGCAAACCTTTTTTTCCAAATTGCACCCTACCTGTATGTAGAGTTATTTGTGTTACATTTCTTGCTCAAGATCAGTTTTTTTTATTTTGACTGTACCTATATAATGCCCAGAACAGTAATATTTAATTTCAGTGAATACGCATCTTCTCTTTTGTAATTCACTTTGTTGGACCATCTGTGTGTACACATGTGTTTAGTCAGTGCCATGTATGGTGTATTACAATAAATGCATGAAACAACAATTGTGCTATTCAAGTTACCATGGTTTTTCCTCAGCATCTGTGTAGTTAGAATTCTGCTTGTGATTATTCAGTGAGTGCTTGAATGTGTTACTATTATAATGCTACATGTTACTGATTGAGTGGATTATGCAGCATGTATTTCTTGCTTTGATCAGAGTAGTGAGTTTTGCAAAACACGTTATTGTTTCGCAGGTTTTGTTGATTGCTAAGAGAATGCGGTTACTGTTTCCACCACTATGGTAAAGCATCTGAGAAAAATTGAAATTACTTTTAAGGCACTGCATGTATATCTTGAGCAGGTCAGGTCAGGTTGGGTAGCATGCACTGGTACAATGCGTTTCCACACCCACCACACGACGAAATAGCTCAGATCCTGGCCGGCATCCCCCCTGGAAGACATGCAGTCCAGCCCCACCCTCCAGAAATGACCCTCTATCTGCTGTCATCTCCTTGGCCTGGTCCAGCCACTTAGGTCCTAAACAATTAAGGTCCTGCAAGTCCGATCACCCTCGGGGAGTCGCACCACATGGCCATAGTCCCATAAGTGACACTCCCTCACAAAGCAGGTAATGTGCCTGGACACACACACTGGGACACCATGAGCAACCACTCATTCGAAACAAACTCAAAGTAGTGATACCCATGAATTCTCCAAAACGTCACAGCACCAAAGGAGTCCAGTCTTCATCTCAGGTCACTGGATAGCATCCATGTCTCGCAACCACAGGAAGCACCAGGACTCTAAAAACTTGAACCTTCATCCTTTGCATAAATATTGGGATCGCCACACACCCTTTTCCAGAGACCTCATGACCCCCCCATGCTATCCCAATCCATCTACTGACTTCATAGGAAGAGTCATCAGAGACATGAATGTCACTAATGAGGTAAGTAAACCTCTTGACAAGGTCGACACACTCCACAGACAGACACACTGCTGATGGTTCGGCCTAACAGGTCATTAAAGGCCTGGATCTTGGTTAATATCAGGACACTTGGAAGCCCAGGCAATCAGACTCCTCACTCAGTCTCTCAAGAGCCCTGATCAGAGCCTCTATTGACATATCTTGATGGTAAACGCATATACCACAGCTTGATCACTCCATTATGATAACCAAGCCTGATCCAATTGTTAAACTAATTATACATGTTTGTATAAAAAACACTTTTCTCTAAACATTTTCAAAACTTTGTCCAACTTTTTCCATTTACAGTCCATTTTAGACTGAAAAATACATGATGATTGCAGATTGCATTGTGACATTTATAGTAACCCACCCAGGATGACACTAAGGTTATGTCCTGGATGGGATACTGTTTAAGTATGCAATTAGGACACTATAGGCCTAATGTACATATAAACAGTGCAAACGCATCTGCCCCCTTGTAATTATGTTGATTTGAATGCCTGTCACTGCTCAATGCTGATTACTTGCAACACCAAATTGGTTGAAGAGTGACAGACAGCATGGGATCCTCAAACCAACTTTCTAAAGATCTGAGAACAAAGATTGTTCCATCTCATGGTTAAGAGAAAGGCTACAAAAAGCTATCTCAGAGGTTTAAACTGTCAGTTTCAACTGTAAGGAATGGAATCAGGAAATAGAAGGCCACAGGCACAGTTGCTGTTAAACCAACCCAGGTCTGGCAGGCCAAGAAAAATACAGGAGTGGCACATGCAGAGGCAGGATTGTGAGATAACAGATAACCCATAGATCTCCTCCAAAGTCCTGCAAGAACATCTCGCTGCAGATGGTGTATCTGTACGTCGTTCTACAATTCAGAGCAATTTGCACAAAGAACATCTGTATGGCAGGGTGATGAGAAAGAAGCCCTTTTTGCACTCACGCCACAAACAGAGTCGCTTGTTGTATGCCAATGCTCATTTAGACAAACCAGATTCATTTTGGAACAAAGTGCTTTGGACTGATGAGACAAAAATGGAGTTATTTGGTCCTAACAAAAAGCGCTTTGCATGGCAGAAGAAGAACACCGCATTCCAAGAAAAACACCTGCTACCTCCTGTCAAATATGGTGGAGGTTCCATCATGCTGTGGGGCCGTGTGGCCAGTTCAGGGACTGGGGCCCTTGTTATAGTCAAGGGTTGGATGAATTCAACCCAATATCAACAAATTGTTCAGGATAATGTTCAAGCATCAGTCACAAAGTTGAAGTTACACTGGGGTTAGATATTCCAACAAGACAATGACCCAAAACACAGTTCAAAATCTACAAAGGCATTCATGCAGAGGGAGAAGTACAATGTTCTGCAATGGCCGTCACAGTCCCCTGACTTGAATATCATCGAACATCTATGGGATGATTTGAAGCAGGCTGTCCATGCTCGGCAGCCATCAAATTTAACTGAACTGGAGAGATTTTGTATGGAAGAATGGTCAGAAAATACCTCCATCCAGAATCCAGACACTCATCACAGGCTACAGGAGGACAGCGCCTGGAGGCTCAAAGGTGCAATAGACGGCTCAACTAAGTATTAATGTCATATCTCTGTTGGGGTGCCCAAATTTATGCACCTGTCTGATTTTGTTGTGATGCATATTGCATATTTTCTGTTAATCCAATAAACTTAATGTCACTGCTGAAATACTACTCTTTCCATAAGGCATATTAGATATTAAAAGGAAGTTGAGCGCCTTACTAGTACTCACTCAGGCAAAGGCCCAAAATGCAGTTTCTTTTGTCTTCTGTCAGTGAGAAGCTCAGCATGTGTGTTACCAAAACAAAATCTGCCTGCTTGCTTCTTCAGAGAACATAACATCTTTGACGCGCAGAAGTTGAAAACAAAGTAAGCAAAAAGACAGGCAAGCAAGGACCTTTCTGCCAAATAAATGTTGTCCTTGTTTCAGGCGTAGACTTTTCATAACTAAGAGCACTAAAACTAATAATAAAGCATATTGATCCTTGATCAAAATTCTCAACAAAACATGTGCTCAGATGCGAGTGCCTGCCTACAAAGTTAGCTCCAAAAGAGCTTCAGACATCAATGTGCTGGCAAAAAGTTTCAAACAAAAGAAACTATGAAAAGAGTAGGCAGATGCAAATATGCAAATGTAAAAGAAGAAAATGACTAGTAAATAAAGAGACAAATACAAATAACTGACAGAGACATGGATTCTAATAATGCTCAGAATAAAATGTCTGCCCTCACCTCCCAGGCCAGAGCACTTGGTTATACCTGCAATATGAAGTCATAGCACATCTATCAAGTTTTGGTAAACAATACAAGGGACCAAAACACAAAAAGGTTTTAAGAAATAAATGGCACAATGTACTGGCAGTGAGGCTGTCAGCGAAAGAAAGGACAGAACAAAGAAAGCATGTCATTAGAAAAACAGGCATGAGAGAAACACTAAAGCCAAATCAAGAACTGAATATTCTTAGGCAAAGATGTGCAAAGTCATAAACAGAGAATGTCAAGTGATTAGAGTTGTTTGGAAGTGTTTGCTTTTTGAAATTTGGGGGTTTAAGTACCATATTGATTAATGACATCAGATTGACATTACTTTAGGTATGCATTCTCTAGCCACCCATGACTGCATCTTGATGACAAGAGTTTCTAATATTGGAATAAAATGGTAATTAGTAGTTAAATAATTACCAAATATTTATAGAACTTCATAAAGAAATGATGATGAAATAATGCTCTTTGAGTTAAGAGGAATCCTTAAGTTTAATATGATAAATCTTTCTTGATTCACTATTATATCACAAAACACCCAACAGTGCAAAAATGTTCCTAAATAAAACTTAACTGAGACCCACCTCCGGAGACTACGCTTACATAGTGACATTGACACAACTGCCCTGTTCAGCAGGCATGTAAAACTAAAAAATAGGTACTGCTGGCTCACCATAATTTTTAACAATATAGGAATACAACCCAACAATACAAAACAGAAAAATATAAATAAAATAAACAAGACAAATCTGACAAACAACATGAAATGCACTCACCTGAGAGATACACCTGATAACAACAATAAAAGACATTCACATGTTTTAGTCCATACCACACCCAATGAATTAGGTCATGCATACCTAAGTGAAATAAAAAATAAAAACAAAAATTAATTTTATTCTGCAAAGATGTTCACCTAATATGAACATGGGACACCAGTTGTGAGAGATAATATATAATGAGAATGACATGGAGAGATTGATAAACTCTGAAAATACTGAGTAACACAAAATAGTATGTGATGATTCACTACAAAATGAAAATCTGTGATTCTGTGAAATAATCGGAAATCTTCAAAATGTAAAAAAAAAAACAAAAACAAAGAAAATATATTTAAAGCTAATCTGATTCATGGTACTTCAGAAACTTTGTCACTATGGAGGAATATTTTAGACAAAATAAAATAAATAAATAGTACTATGGAATGTGACACTTAACAAATAACAAAATGAACTGTGAGTATAAATAATTAAATGTGTTTCAGAATATATTTTTTGTAGGTCAAGATTAATATTTTGCAGCTTTGTTCTTTATGTATTAATTTCTTTATGTATCTATTTTAGTGACGCAGTACTCAACATGAAATAAAGCTTGATTTTAAAACTGTCAGTTTCACTCGTCAAAGTTGAGAGGGCGGGCTCTAGTGAGTGCTGTAATTTAATTGGTGAATCATCGAACTTAAATCTTCAGCTGTCAAATTTACAAATTTACAACAGACACTTCAGTGAAAATGCCACCGTAATGATAAATTTAGAATTTATAGAATTTATGTTTTTTTGCAGTTGTAGTTGATGGGCACAGTCACCATTTTGAGCAATTTTGATCACGAGCATGCACACAAGTCACAGGATTCCCATATCAAGCAAACACATATGTCCACCCTGAACACAATTCACCTATCAAAAACCAGCACTCACTAGAGCCCACGCTCTCAGCTTTTGATGAGTGACAGTGAGAGTTTTAAATTCAAGATTTATGGAGAAATATTAATGAATAAAATGAAACAAATAAATAAATAAGCAACAAAAAATGGTTTCTTTATTTATTGATACTCTGATACAGTAAATAACCAAACCTTGACACAAAAAGAGGTTTGGGGCAGCCTCCCGTATACAAGTAGTTCCCAAGTTTCGGACATCCAACCTACAACTTACGAACAAGGCCGCAGCTGCACCTTCATCTGTAAGGGGGACGCGACGTATTCACCTCAGTAACTGCCGCTCCATCATCTTTGGCCTGGGGATGCAGCCGGCGGTGGCTGGACAGAGGCTGGAGGGGGGTAATTTCGCTGTTCGTACAGTGTAGCGTCCCTCAGGTGGCTCCCGCCGGCAAGCAGTCCATAGTGACCGGGGCCACAGCTATCGCTGAGTCTTGATTGGGCGGTTCGCTGCCTGCCTACCACGCAGCCACAGCTACTGCTCCTGACTGGATGCAGCAGAGGGAGGCATTTCACTGCCCACCCACCACACATGGCTGCCCTGTTCATACTCAGTGGGCGGCTGGTAATGCTGCAAGCGGTGACGCAGTTGTGGCTGAACAGAAATCATTGAGGGTGAATGGGGGCGGCATTGTAGTGTGCCTCAGGTGGCTGCCTGTTGAATGTGGGCGGTGGTGGGTGATTCACTACCCGCCTTTGGCCACACCGTGTTCGTTTTCGTTGGTCGGATGCTGCAGGCAGCATACTGTAGTGGAGGTGACTGTGTGGTGGGTGGGTGGTGAACTGCCCCTCGCTGCCCCCATTCATTCTCAATAGCAAGCCTGCTTGTACTGTTACGTACATAGCAGGAAGTTGTCTCTCGTCAGTACATCAGACGTGTTGACGACGGGTGCCTTCCTGCTGTGATAGCGTGTACAGTGCTGTGCAGAAGAGCTCATCTTAACCTTTTGTCTTCACCCTTCAAGAGAGTCTCTGAAACACAAATCTGATGCAAGTGCTGGTGATACAGGAAAGAAGAGAAAAACCATCACCATGGAAAATAAAGTAGAAATAATAAAATGGTCAGAGAGAGGTGAAACTCCATCATTCATTGGCAGAGCACTTGGTTAGAGTCGGTCAACAATAGCATTTATTAAAATAATGAACCTGTTCCGACTTACATACAAATTCAACTTAAGTACAAACCTACAGTCCCTATCTCATACGTAACTCAGGGACTGCCTATACTTGGAAATGGCTGCAAAATTGAAGAAAGGTTGTGAAAAAAATGCTCGTTACAGACAAGAGTCCAGTCATAAAGGAGGAAGTGACATCTTCAGGGGTGGAACCGGAAGTGACATTAAAGGGCCCAGACGGAATTTCCCACATTTGGTCTGCGGGGTAAAAAGAGAAAGGGTCAGTGCCCTCTGCCACCCCCGAGTCTGACCGAGAATTACCTTCTTTTGAGCCCTTTAGCTGCCTCCCATGCACACATGTGTGACAATGCATTTCTTTTCACAACACTTTTGTTTTTACAATATTTCACAATACTTTTTATTGGTTTGCATATTTATTTATTTTATTCCTCCATATATCACCGTCTTTAAAAATAACATTATATAATAAAATGGATGACCAGAATTACATCTTAAAATGAAACAGGCTAAACAAATATAAATATTTTTTTGTTTTTTTTCCAAGATTGTTTGTGAGAGAATGTTTTTAATTTTCACATTTTTTTATTTTACAAACCTATTAGCTTAGCTCTAATGGCAGCCGAGGTAGCAGTGTAGGAAGACGCTTCATTCTATCACAGGGCACACTCATTGTCACCATATAACTTTCAAAATGAAAGGATCAATTTCACAATTTTAGTAATTTATTTAATTACTTTATTTTGTACTCTATTAATCATTTCTGTTTCAAGTAACTACACACTTCTCTTAATTAACAAAATATTCACAAGCAACAGCTGCTGCACACTAACACATAGAACACCTGACAGCTACTTGTGTCATTTTTCATCTCCCAAGACACTTCCACTAGAAAGTTCAAGAGAGCCTCAAAGGAGAATATGACTTAAATAACAGACCACAAGAACAAAGAGCATCTGCGACTGAACTGAAGACACAAATCCCATTGCCTGTCTCAGATTTGATGTTACACTGATTTCACAAATTTATATATAAATACACACTATTTGGTTACAAACCTGTTTTTTTTTTTACCGTCACTTGGATTCTGTTAGGCACATATTTATTGGTAACACTCTTTACACTTTTGATTAAATATAGAATACAACATATCATTTTTTTAATATTTAACATCTGAAGTAAAATATTATTCCAGCATGAAGCTCTAAAGTGGGTCAAAGTATCACTGAAGACATTGTGAAGGTAATTGGAATTTTCTTTCTTGTCTGCTAAACATTACATGGCCTATGGAATATTTTCTTCAACATGAAGTAAGTATTTATCACATTAAGTATAAATGTATGTATATACTGTATCAGATGTCTGGGCTTATATTTCTAATGACTAATTAACCTGACGACTTATGCCTTGACTCATGAAATAGCAAAGTACTAGGTGTCCTGCATTTGGCTTTAACAGAAATGGCTTAAATTGAGCTTGACCAGGGAATGATTTTTCTTTCACAGTTTTTGCTTCTCACTCTCTAAAATGTTTCGTAGTTTTTCACACTAGTCAAAAGTTCAGTACCAGAGCTAGAACTGAGCTGACTTTGAGAATAACTAATTGAAGAATAATGGTATTTAATATTGTTTGGTTTTTTTTTTGGATCAGTATACAGCTGCTGGATTATGTGAATTTCCCCTTGGGATTAATAATCTATATATATATATATATATATATATATATATAATTTTATTAGAATGGTATCTTGGATAAGAGTCAAAATCGTAAGATAAGTGAAATGTTTTTGCTATAGGCTTAGCAGGGTCTTCACTTCTGACAGCTCATTCATGTTCCCCTAAAATGTAAATTGCAAACTTCAGAAATACAGTATATCTATAAAAATCAACATTCAGAAACTTTTCAAAAGTACATGAAATATGCTATATAGCCTCATATGAGGTTCATTGAGCTTTGGTAACCATGAAGCAATATGTTTGATAAATTTGCTATGTCCTTCATTGGAATTCCTAGAATAAGCTAAACATCCTAACCATTTTAGATATTTTTGTTGTATCAATATCTAGCCAATGTCACTTAACGTTATTCATTCCTGTTCACAGTATATATGTCTGAATGACCACATGCTTTTTTTACCCTCACTAAGCTCCAAACTGCACAAAACTCTAGCTCTAGAAGAGTACATGAACTGCGATTACACCAGTGCTGGCTTGCAATTGCGTCCAGCCAGTGTATTGAATCTTTGCAAAATTGTTTGCCGTTTAGCTCATACTATATGTCTTTATAACTGACAAGTTCACACATTACTCTTTGTTCAGCCATATCAGACCATTTTCCTGTAGCATACATTCCAATATTTGGTCCATATAACTTCCGTAAACTCCTCTTTTCTTGATGAACTTTACAGGCTTCTGCTGTTTACTGAATGGAGACAGGATGCAGTGGTCAATGGCCCACTGTATGTAGTCATATGGGACAATGTAGATGATTTTGATTGTGCTTCTCAAGCAAAGAGCAAACCTTTTTCCAAATTGCACCCTACCTGTATGTAGAGTTATTTGTGTTACATTTCTTGCTCAAGATCAGTTTTTTATTTTGACTGTACCTATATAATGCCCAGAACAGTAATATTTAATTTCAGTGAATACGCATCTTCTCTTTTGTAATTCACTTTGTTGGACCATCTGTGTGTACACATGTGTTTAGTCAGTGCCATGTATGGTGTATTACAATAAATGCATGAAACAACAATTGTGCTATTCAAGTTACCATGGTTTTTCCTCAGCATCTGTGTAGTTAGAATTCTGCTTGTGATTATTCAGTGAGTGCTTGAATGTGTTACTATTATAATGCTACATGTTACTGATTGAGTGGATTATGCAGCATGTATTTCTTGCTTTGATCAGAGTAGTGAGTTTTGCAAAACACGTTATTGTTTCGCAGGTTTTGTTGATTGCTAAGAGAATGCGGTTACTGTTTCCACCACTATGGTAAAGCATCTGAGAAAAATTGAAATTACTTTTAAGGCACTGCATGTATATCTTGAGCAGGTCAGGTCAGGTTGGGTAGCATGCACTGGTACAATGCGTTTCCACACCCACCACACGACGAAATAGCTCAGATCCTGGCCGGCATCCCCCCTGGAAGACATGCAGTCCAGCCCCACCCTCCAGAAATGACCCTCTATCTGCTGTCATCTCCTTGGCCTGGTCCAGCCACTTAGGTCCTAAACAATTAAGGTCCTGCAAGTCCGATCACCCTCGGGGAGTCGCACCACATGGCCATAGTCCCATAAGTGACACTCCCTCACAAAGCAGGTAATGTGCCTGGACACACACACTGGGACACCATGAGCAACCACTCATTCGAAACAAACTCAAAGTAGTGATACCCATGAATTCTCCAAAACGTCACAGCACCAAAGGAGTCCAGTCTTCATCTCAGGTCACTGGATAGCATCCATGTCTCGCAACCACAGGAAGCACCAGGACTCTAAAAACTTGAACCTTCATCCTTTTGCATAAATATTGGGATCGCCACACACCCTTTTCCAGAGACCTCATGACCCCCCCATGCTATCCCAATCCATCTACTGACTTCATAGGAAGAGTCATCAGAGACATGAATGTCACTAATGAGGTAAGTAAACCTCTTGACAAGGTCGACACACTCCACAGACAGACACACTGCTGATGGTTCGGCCTAACAGGTCATTAAAGGCCTGGATCTTGGTTAATATCAGGACACTTGGAAGCCCAGGCAATCAGACTCCTCACTCAGTCTCTCAAGAGCCCTGATCAGAGCCTCTATTGACATATCTTGATGGTAAACGCATATACCACAGCTTGATCACTCCATTATGATAACCAAGCCTGATCCAATTGTTAAACTAATTATACATGTTTGTATAAAAAAAACACTTTTCTCTAAACATTTTCAAAACTTTGTCCAACTTTTTCCATTTACAGTCCATTTTAGACTGAAAAATACATGATGATTGCAGATTGCATTGTGACATTTATAGTAACCCACCCAGGATGACACTAAGGTTATGTCCTGGATGGGATACTGTTTAAGTATGCAATTAGGACACTATAGGCCTAATGTACATATAAACAGTGCAAACGCATCTGCCCCCTTGTAATTATGTTGATTTGAATGCCTGTCACTGCTCAATGCTGATTACTTGCAACACCAAATTGGTTGAAGAGTGACAGACAGCATGGGATCCTCAAACCAACTTTCTAAAGATCTGAGAACAAAGATTGTTCCATCTCATGGTTAAGAGAAAGGCTACAAAAAGCTATCTCAGAGGTTTAAACTGTCAGTTTCAACTGTAAGGAATGGAATCAGGAAATAGAAGGCCACAGGCACAGTTGCTGTTAAACCAACCCAGGTCTGGCAGGCCAAGAAAAATACAGGAGTGGCACATGCAGAGGCAGGATTGTGAGATAACAGATAACCCATAGATCTCCTCCAAAGTCCTGCAAGAACATCTCGCTGCAGATGGTGTATCTGTACGTGTTCTACAATTCAGAGCAATTTGCACAAAGAACATCTGTATGGCAGGGTGATGAGAAAGAAGCCCTTTTTGCACTCACGCCACAAACAGAGTCGCTTGTTGTATGCCAATGCTCATTTAGACAAACCAGATTCATTTTGGAACAAAGTGCTTTGGACTGATGAGACAAAAATGGAGTTATTTGGTCCTAACAAAAAGCGCTTTGCATGGCAGAAGAAGAACACCGCATTCCAAGAAAAACACCTGCTACCTCCTGTCAAATATGGTGGAGGTTCCATCATGCTGTGGGGCCGTGTGGCCAGTTCAGGGACTGGGGCCCTTGTTATAGTCAAGGGTTGGATGAATTCAACCCAATATCAACAAATTGTTCAGGATAATGTTCAAGCATCAGTCACAAAGTTGAAGTTACACTGGGGTTAGATATTCCAACAAGACAATGACCCAAAACACAGTTCAAAATCTACAAAGGCATTCATGCAGAGGGAGAAGTACAATGTTCTGCAATGGCCGTCACAGTCCCCTGACTTGAATATCATCGAACATCTATGGGATGATTTGAAGCAGGCTGTCCATGCTCGGCAGCCATCAAATTTAACTGAACTGGAGATTTTGTATGGAAGAATGGTCAGAAAATACCTCCATCCAGAATCCAGACACTCATCACAGGCTACAGGAGGACAGCGCCTGGAGGCTCAAAGGTGCAATAGACGGCTCAACTAAGTATTAATGTCATATCTCTGTTGGGGTGCCCAAATTTATGCACCTGTCTGATTTTGTTGTGATGCATATTGCATATTTTCTGTTAATCCAATAAACTTAATGTCACTGCTGAAATACTACTCTTTCCATAAGGCATATTAGATATTAAAAGGAAGTTGAGCGCCTTACTAGTACTCACTCAGGCAAAGGCCCAAAATGCAGTTTCTTTTGTCTTCTGTCAGTGAGAAGCTCAGCATGTGTGTTACCAAAACAAAATCTGCCTGCTTGCTTCTTCAGAGAACATAACATCTTTGACGCAGAAGTTGAAAACAAAGTAAGCAAAAAGACAGGCAAGCAAGGACCTTTCTGCCAAATAAATGTTGTCCTTGTTTCAGGCGTAGACTTTTCATAACTAAGAGCACTAAAACTAATAATAAAGCATATTGATCCTTGATCAAAATTCTCAACAAAACATGTGCTCAGATGCGAGTGCCTGCCTACAAAGTTAGCTCCAAAAGAGCTTCAGACATCAATGTGCTGGCAAAAAGTTTCAAACAAAAGAAACTATGAAAAGAGTAGGCAGATGCAAATATGCAAATGTAAAAGAAGAAAATGACTAGTAAATAAAGAGACAAATACAAATAACTGACAGAGACATGGATTCTAATAATGCTCAGAATAAAATGTCTGCCCTCACCTCCCAGGCCAGAGCACTTGGTTATACCTGCAATATGAAGTCATAGCACATCTATCAAGTTTTGGTAAACAATACAAGGGACCAAAACACAAAAGGTTTTAAGAAATAAATGGCACAATGTACTGGCAGTGAGGCTGTCAGCGAAAGAAAGGACAGAACAAAGAAAGCATGTCATTAGAAAAACAGGCATGAGAGAAACACTAAAGCCAAATCAAGAACTGAATATTCTTAGGCAAAGATGTGCAAAGTCATAAACAGAGAATGTCAAGTGATTAGAGTTGTTTGGAAGTGTTTGCTTTTTGAAATTTGGGGGTTTAAGTACCATATTGATTAATGACATCAGATTGACATTACTTTAGGTATGCATTCTCTAGCCACCCATGACTGCATCTTGATGACAAGAGTTTCTAATATTGGAATAAAATGGTAATTAGTAGTTAAATAATTACCAAATATTTATAGAACTTCATAAAGAAATGATGATGAAATAATGCTCTTTGAGTTAAGAGGAATCCTTAAGTTTAATATGATAAATCTTTCTTGATTCACTATTATATCACAAAACACCCAACAGTGCAAAAATGTTCCTAAATAAAACTTAACTGAGACCCACCTCCGGAGACTACGCTTACATAGTGACATTGACACAACTGCCCTGTTCAGCAGGCATGTAAAACTAAAAAATAGGTACTGCTGGCTCACCATAATTTTTAACAATATAGGAATACAACCCAACAATACAAAACAGAAAAATATAAATAAAATAAACAAGACAAATCTGACAAACAACATGAAATGCACTCACCTGAGAGATACACCTGATAACAACAATAAAAGACATTCACATGTTTTAGTCCATACCACACCCAATGAATTAGGTCATGCATACCTAAGTGAAATAAAAAATAAAAACAAAAATTAATTTTATTCTGCAAAGATGTTCACCTAATATGAACATGGGACACCAGTTGTGAGAGATAATATATAATGAGAATGACATGGAGAGATTGATAAACTCTGAAAATACTGAGTAACACAAAATAGTATGTGATGATTCACTACAAAATGAAAATCTGTGATTCTGTGAAATAATCGGAAATCTTCAAAATGTAAAAAAAAACAAAACAAAGAAAATATATTTAAAGCTAATCTGATTCATGGTACTTCAGAAACTTTGTCACTATGGAGGAATATTTTAGACAAAATAAAATAAATAAATAGTACTATGGAATGTGACACTTAACAAATAACAAAATGAACTGTGAGTATAAATAATTAAATGTGTTTCAGAATATATTTTTTGTAGGTCAAGATTAATATTTTGCAGCTTTGTTCTTTATGTATTAATTTCTTTATGTATCTATTTTAGTGACGCAGTACTCAACATGAAATAAAGCTTGATTTTAAAACTGTCAGTTTCACTCGTCAAAGTTGAGAGGGCGGGCTCTAGTGAGTGCTGTAATTTAATTGGTGAATCATCGAACTTAAATCTTCAGCTGTCAAATTTACAAATTTACAACAGACACTTCAGTGAAAATGCCACCGTAATGATAAATTTAGAATTTATAGAATTTATGTTTTTTTGCAGTTGTAGTTGATGGGCACAGTCACCATTTTGAGCAATTTTGATCACGAGCATGCACACAAGTCACAGGATTCCCATATCAAGCAAACACATATGTCCACCCTGAACACAATTCACCTATCAAAAACCAGCACTCACTAGAGCCCACGCTCTCAGCTTTTGATGAGTGACAGTGAGAGTTTTAAATTCAAGATGTATGGAGAAATATTAATGAATAAAATGAAACAAATAAATAAATAAGCAACAAAAAATGGTTTCTTTATTTATTGATACTCTGATACAGTAAATAACCAAACCTTGACACAAAAAGAGGTTTGGGGCAGCCTCCCGTATACAAGTAGTTCCCAAGTTTCGGACATCCAACCTACAACTTACGAACAAGGCCGCAGCTGCACATTCATCTGTAAGGGGACGCGCGTATTCACCTCAGTAACTGCCGCTCCATCATCTTTGGCCTGGGGATGCAGCCGGCGGTGGCTGGACAGAGGCTGGAGGGGGTAATTTCGCTGTTACGTACAGTGTAGCGTCCCTCAGGTGGCTCCCGCCGGCAAGCAGTCCATAGTGACCGGGGCCACAGCTATCGCTGAGTCTTGATTGGGCGGTTCGCTGCCTGCCTACCACGCAGCCACAGCTACTGCTCCTGACTGGATGCAGCAGAGGGAGGCATTTCACTGCCCACCCACCACATGGCTGCCCTGTTCATACTCAGTGGGCTGGTAATGCTGCAAGCGGTGACGCAGTTGTGGCTGAACAGAAATCATTGAGGGTGAATGGGGGCGGCATTGTAGTGTGCCTCAGGTGGCTGCCTGTTGAATGGGGAGGTGGTGGGTGATTCACTACCCGCCTTTGGCCACACCGTGTTCGTTTTCGTTGGTCGGATGCTGCAGGCAGCATACTGTAGTGGAGGTGACTGTGTGGTGGGTGGGTGGTGAACTGCCCTCGCTGCCCCATTCATTCTCAATAGCAAGCCTGCTTGTACTGTTACGTACATAGCAGGAAGTTGTCTCGTCAGTACATCAGACGTGTTGACGACGGGTGCCTTCCTGCTGTGATAGCGTGTACAGTGCTGTGCAGAAGAGCTCATCTTAACCTTTTGTCTTCACCCTTCAAGAGAGTCTCTGAAACACAAATCTGATGCAAGTGCTGGTGATACAGGAAAGAAGAGAAAAACCATCACCATGGAAAATAAAGTAGAAATAATAAAATGGTCAGAGAGAGGTGAAACTCCATCATTCATTGGCAGAGCACTTGGTTAGAGTCGGTCAACAATAGCATTTATTAAAATAATGAACCTGTTCCGACTTACATACAAATTCAACTTAAGTACAAACCTACAGTCCCTATCTCATACGTAACTCAGGGACTGCCTATACTTGGAAATGGCTGCAAAATTGAAGAAAGGTTGTGAAAAA